>NC_063208.1:12788878-13088878 GCF_017589495.1 Alosa alosa
CCTTCAGTGCCTCCATCGGCCAGGGGAGCTGGCCCCCTCCTCGCCAGGTCGGGCCCCTTTCGTCCTGCCGGAGCCGGCCTCAGGGCGCCCGCAGCTGCTCCAGGGGGCCGCGCCTGGGCGTCCAGCCTCGCCGCGCAGGTTCTCGGCGTTGAGCTGGCTCTCGCGCTGCAGCTCGTCGCGCAGGCGCCCCAGCTCCTCCTCGTGGCTGAAGAGCAGCGTTGTGCGTAGGCGCTCCAGCTCTGCCTCCTGCGACTCGGCCATGCGGTCCAGCACCGCGTCCTTCTCGCGCTCCAGCATGTCCAGCTTGATCTTGTAGTTGGTCACCTCAGACTCATGCTTGGCCTCAAGCTCGCCGGCCGCCTCGTGAGCCTCGGCCAGCTGGGCCTCCAGCTCAGAGATGGTGTTCCGAAGGCGTTCGGCCTCGCTCTCGCGCCGGTCTCCGGCGTTCTGCGCGACCGCTGCCTCCACCTTCTCGCGGGCCGAGCGGAGGTCCTTCAGGAGGTCATCCACCTGGCTCTGCAGGTCGAGCTTCTCCTCGGTCACCTGCGAGAGCTCCTGGCGGGCGCGCTCGCGCAGCACCTGCGCCTCCTGCAGCTTCTGCTGCAGCTCCACCACGCGGGCGCTCAGCTGGTTGGCCTCGCCGCAGCTCTGCGTCGCCTGGCCGTGGAGCCGTTCCATCTCACCGGCATGGTGCTGGTGCAGCCGCTCGACTTCGGCGGCGTGCTGTGCCTGCAGCGCCTGCTTCATCTGGACGATCTGCTCACCGTACATCTCGTCCAGCTCGCCCCGGAGACGTTCCAGCTGCCGCGCCACGTCCTCCTCTGCCCGCTGCAGGGCTTCGCCTTCTGAAAGGCTGCCGTGGTGGCAGCGCCGCTGAAGGTCCTCCACGGTCCCCATCAGCTGCTGGATCTCCGCCGATGACATGCGCTCCTTCTGCCGTGAGGACGACAGCTCCACCCTGCTGCTTTCCAACTCCGCCCTGCTGCTTTCCAACTCCGCCTTACATTTCTCAAGCTCCACCCTACCACTCTCAAGCTCCACCCTTCTGCCCTCATGCTCCGCCCTCAGTTTCTCAAGCTCCACCCTGAGGCCCTCAAGTGCTGCCTCAGTCACATTGAGTTCTGCCCTGTTACTTTCCATTTCCACCTTGTTGCTTGCAAGCTCCTCCCTGCTGTTCTCCAACTCCATCTTCAAGCTCTCATAAAACTCCGACCTGTTGCCATCGAAGTCCACCTTGCTGCTCTCCAACTCTTTCCTGATCCTCTCGAGATCCAACCTGTTGCTCTCAAACTCAACCTTGGTCCTTTCAAACTCAACCTTCGTTCCTTCGAGGTCCACCTTGGTACATTCAAGCTCTGACCGGCTCCGCTCAGCCTCTGCTTTAGTCGCGTCCAGTTCCTGGGTCTTGGCGGCTAATTGCTGGCTCAACACACTCCGCTGCTGCTCTGAGGAGGTTAGCTCCTCCCGCAGGCGCATGAGCGAGTGCTCGTGTTCGGACATGGCCCTCTCCTGCTTGGCCACCAGCAGCTCTTTCTCCTGTAATTTCAGTGCGAGTGACTCGTCTGCTTGTGTGCCCACCTAGGGAGACAGGAAGAGAGTTGGGGTGGG
Source organism: Alosa alosa (assembly GCF_017589495.1). Classification (NCBI taxonomy): domain Eukaryota; kingdom Metazoa; phylum Chordata; class Actinopteri; order Clupeiformes; family Clupeidae; genus Alosa; species Alosa alosa. The sequence continues at coordinate 12,790,487 of NC_063208.1, forward strand.
GGTGGGGGTGGGGGGTTAGGAGGGTTGGATTGGTGTGAATTGATTCAAACACTGCAGCCCTTGCACTTGTGGGGCTGAAAAGGCTCTTTTTATCTGGCACAGAAAGCACAATGGAAGAACCTGTACTGGACACCGAGTGCTGCTGACGTTTAAGGTTGAATTGTGGACCTCAGCGTGACACTTGAGCATTATAAAAACCATTTGGGCTGAAAGAACAGCAATCTAGTTCCTTGCCTCAAAACAACAAGTAGCCCATTTCCCATTTTTCACATCCAATTTTAGATATTAAGAACTACCGTAAACAATGTTTGCCAGACTCAGTCCCAGTGGGAGTCCACCCCCTCACTTGAATGTGAAACCAGGCGAGGTATGTCTGTGTCTTTGAAAGTCTCCTCATTTAAATACAGTCACTGATAGACTATGTTAACATTTTAATTGCTGATAAGACATACCAGGAGTCTCCCATTTTTTGTTCTCAGAGCATCTATCTTAATACTGTTAGAAGCGTATCTCTTCCAGAACACTCACGGTTAGCTTGTAAAACATAATGACTCCATCCTACATTCTACTCAATCTGCTGAAATTATGTAAATAATGCTGACTTGCTTCACTACACTACACTACACTACACTACACTACACGTTCACCTATACCAGTGTCCATATACCATGTAGCAGAACATCAGTTGGAAAAAAGCCTTTCTGTAGCAGCTAAAAACTCTTCCTCAAGCCCCTATAACAAAAAGTTACCATACATATAGACTTGTCCTGATACAATTCTTATGTGTTATGGTTTGTATATTATAGCATTTATTTATTTTCATTAGGCTATTGATTGAATTGATTGAATCCTTGGCTACACCTTCTTTGAATCCTTGGCTACACATCTTATCAACTTTTTAAATTGTTTATTGTTAAATTTAACTACTATATTGTTGTTATTTGTATGTCACTTTGGATAAAAGTGTCTGCTAAATACCATAACCATAACCAGAATACATAGACATATACAGTATTTTAAACAATTGTATTTAGCATTATATATTATTTCTGTACGCCTCCTGTGTTCTCAGCAGGGAGATGCCGCATGCAAATTACCGTTTCTATGTGTCTGAGGCGCTGCTGGAGCTGGCTGATCTGGAGCCGCTGCTCCTCGCCGCGCTCCCGGTGACCTCTGACCTCGGCGTCCCGCTCCTCCAGCTGCTGCTGGTGGAGCACGAGCTGCTGGCGCGCCTGGAGCAGGTCGGCCGCCGTGCTGCTGTGGCTGCTGTTCCGCAGAGTCTCGCCCGCCTGTAGCTGAGAGAGACGATAGAGAGAGGGTGAGAAGAGAGAGAGAGAGAGAGAGAGAGAGAGAGAGGAGGGAGGGAGGGAGGGGAGAGAGAGAGGGAGAGAGAGAGAGAGAAAGAGAGGAGGGGAGGGGAGAGGGGGGAGAGAGGGGGCACGGGTACACAGGAGGGTACACAGTGAGAGCACGGGCACACAGTGAGAGAGAGGAGAGGGAGAGAGAGAGAGAGAGAGAGAGAGAGAGAGAGAGAGAGAGAGAGAGAGAGAGAGAGAGAGGGAAGTACGGGGTACACAGAGAGAGAGAGAGAGAGAGAGAGAGAGAGAGAGGGAAGTACGGGGTACACAGTGAGAGAGAGAGAGAGAGGAAAGTACGGGGCACAGTGAGAGAGAGGGAGAGGCAGGGGGAGGGAGAGAGGGAACGAAAGAGATGAAAGTAGGGGGTACACAGAGAAAGGGAGGGTGTGAATGAGAAGATGGAAGAGGGCAGAGAGAGGGAGAGAGAGAGGGAAAGGGAGAAAGAGAGAGATAGACAGACAAAGAAAATTGCAATTCCACTGTACAAAACCCAGAGTACAAACCAACAAAGCGGTTCTGCAAATAATACACCTGATGTACAGCCTCTGGAGAAATCGGACGTATATTGTGTTCGACACTGAGGCATTTCAACAATTCTGTGAAAATGCACTGTGATTCTGCGGACATATACTGTGATTCTGTGGAAATGTACTGCCTGGCTTCTATACAAGAAGACAAAGAGGCACGAAGAGAAAGAGACAAAAATGGAGAGAGAAGACAAGATGGAGAAGAAGAAGGGTAGACATTGTGAGGAGAAAGAGAAGTGATGATGTACTGCATGACGAGAGGGAAGGGACAGATACCTGTTTGAGCGAGAGCGATCCGTAGGTGGGAGGAATGCTAATGGGCACTGCTGGTTTTGTTATAATTTGAGTGTGGGTGGTGGCTGGGATGACCGAAAGCACTGCGAGTGCTCATCTGCGTAAGTCTCACAAGTTAACTAACAAATAACTAACAGCAGCATCATGATGGGGGATAACAGCGATCACTCACTCTTCAAAAAACTGTTGTGGTGTGTTTGAAATGGGAAGGGGTGATATGAGTGAGTGTGTGAGTCTGAGTGAGTGTGTGTGTGTGTGTGTGTGTGTGTGTGTCGTGCGTGAATGGAAGTGGGAAGGGTGGAGGGGGGTGGTATGTGTGAGTGAGTGAGTGAGTGAGTGAGTGTGTGTGTGTGTGTGTGTGTGTGTGTGTGAGTGTGTGAGTGTGAGTGTGTGTGTGTGTGTGCGCGAATAGAAGAGGGGAGGGGAGTGGGTGTGTGATATGTGATATGTGTGTGTATGTGTTTGTGTGCGCAAATGGAAGTGGGGGTGTGTGTGTGTGTGTGTGTTACCTGCTGGAACTGAATGTTGAGTTTCTGGCTCTGTTCGGTGAGCTCCAGGAACTCCCTCATGACCTCGTCCTTCTCCTTGCGGGCCAGCTGCAGGTTGGCGGTGAGCTGCGTGATGATGCCGTCCCTTTGCTTGAGCGCCGCCTCAAAGTCCTGCAGCTGGAACGAGCATGAGATGGAGAAGAGGAGAGGAGAAGAGGAGAGGAGGAGAAGAGGAGAAGAGGAGAAGAGGAGAAGAGGAGAAGAGGAGAAGAGGAGGAGGAAAAGATGAGGAGAGAAAAAGGAGATGAGAAGAAAGGAAAAAGAGAAGAGAGGCTGTCACACACGGGAATCTTTTGGGTTACCATGGTTTCCAAGAGGGGACAGAAAATAACAGTGACCCTGGCACTGTGGACCAATGAGCTGAAGCCACTGGCTGTGTTTTCACAACAGAATGTGCTTTTAATTTCTCTGTATCTTTTTTTTTCCAAAAGAATGTGCTGACGCACGGCATTTGAAAAAACTGCAATACATACAAAGTGTGTTGAAAATACAGAAGAAACACATCATCTTCTGCTCTTCTATTTCACAACTGATGAGTAGTCACTATCCACAAATGCGTGTTGTCTGCACCAAGCAGGACAAGTAGAGGAGCACACTCAGGTGTGTGTGTGTGTGTACAGAGAAAGTCCTTCCATCAGTACACGAGCACACACACACAATAAATACACACATAGTAATTCACTGAATAACCAAGGACTTCTTACTTACTGGTGAATGGATGTACATGAATTCAAACCACTGTTGCCTTAAGTGTAGACAGACAGACAGACAGACAGACAGACAGACAGACAGGGCGAGGATGACCGATACCTGTTGCACTCCCTCCTCGGTGCCGAAGGCAGCACGGATGTCCTCCAGCTCCCTGGTGAGGTCCTCCAGGGCCTGCGTCTTAGCGGCCAGCTCATCCTCCATGTCCTGCAGTCGGTTTTGTGGATGGGTCAGCAGGTCCTGATCTGATGGGGCTACAGTCTGACGCAGGTCCTCCTCCTAAAAGAGAGAAGGGGGGTGGGGGTGGGGGGGGTAAGTATAGAAGCAAGCAAGGGGAGAGGAATGAGAGTGAATTAATGGGAGGAAGAAAAAGAGAGGGAGAGAGAATAGAGTGTGTGAGAGGTGTAATGAGCCAACCTGGCTTCTGGCTGACACCATGCATGTCACACAGCAGAAAGCAAACAAAAGCACTCGCCCCAGCCCCAGCCCCCCCCCCTCTTTCTCTCCCTCTCTTCTCTTTTGACTTCTTCACCGTCCCCTCCGTTCTCCCTCTCTCCCTGTCCAATCTTCCCCACATCAGAATTGTCTGCGTCATTGTGCCCAAGGAGCTTTACTTATCTATCTATCTATTTACCATTTCTTCTCTTTCAGTCTTTCTCCCTCCGTGGTTGAGTGCAGAGCGGCACCGCCTGTGGCAGCTTAACGACTCCAGTGTTCACAGCTGGGTCTGTCTGTCTGTCTGTCTGTCTGTCTGTCTGTCTGTCTGTCTGTCTGTCTGTCTGTCTGTCTGTCTGTCTGTCTGTCTGTCTGTCTGTCTGTCTGTCTGTCTGTCTGTCTGTCTGTCTGTCTGTCTGTCTGTCTGTCTGTCTGTCACGCCTGCAAAATGTCACACCGCCCTTCTCTCCCGCCTGTCCCCGCTGTGTCAGAGCGCCCAGTAAAGTTAGAGCTGAGCCTACGCCGGCTACATTGTAAGAATGAATGAATAAATAAATAGATAAATAACAAGCTAGCTAAATAAATAAATAAATAAATAAATAAATAAATAAATGGGCATCCCACAGGCAGCAGTGGATGCTGCTATCCAACCAAAGCACTGGGTTAGCATCAGAAATAAGTCCAGAGGGGTTAGAGGGTTAGTGAATTTGGACAAAGACCTCAGACCTGACAGAGAGGAACCCCCCCCCCCCCCCATGTGGAGATGCATGGGAGACGGTGAACAAGACAGAGAGAAAGAGAGAGGGAGAGAGAGAGAGGTAAAAATAGCCAGGTAGCATGTGCATGGTTCGGAGTTAGAGAGAGCACGGCCGCTTGTGTTTAATCATCTTTAGTCGTGTGTTTACTGTACCCAGAGTAAGTCCTGAGGAGCCTCCGTGGCTCTGTTTGTCTTCTCTAGGCACCCATTCACCTGTTAATTCACAACACTTTGTGAAACACGGACTTGCCAAAGTCTGCGCTTGTATCCTTTTCACAAAAAAACCCTCCAATTCAGCTTGCTGATTAGATTATCAATTCATTATGATGGCGATGGAAAAAAGCATAAAGTAATCATATTTTGAAGATTACGTCCTGGCGATTTAGTGTGTTTTCATACAGTCCATCTTAGCAGGTCTACAATTTCTAATCATTTGACAAATTACTGTAAAAACACTGACTGAGTAACATCTTCACAGATGCCCAGAGAGACCTGTCTGTTTTTTTTTTCTAAACAAATTCCCTCCGGTGACTTTAAGACCTCAGTGCCTGGCAACCAGCAAATCCAATCACATGGTGGAGCAAATCGTACTAAAAAGTGTCATGGAGACATCCAGAGCATGCAGGGAAAAAGCTCCACTCCAACTTCCCAAATCACAGTGAGAGTGCAAACAGCATTGAAAAATGTTTGCACGCATGCACCACTGATTCTGTGGATATAACTACAACCTAAGTGAAATCAAAATAGATTACAGGAAATCCGAGCCGATCATGTTAAACAGCAAGGTCGAGGGGCAAAAGGTTGTGTGTGTGTGTGTGTGTGTGTGTGTGTGTGTGTGTGTGTGTGTGTGTGTGTGTGTGTGTGTGTGTGCGTGCATGTGTGCGTGAGCCACATACCTCTGTGGAGTAGTCTTCTGCTGTGGTAGACATCTCACTTTCAGGCTGGAAGAGAGAAAAGCAATTAGGACTTACATTAATCATCTTTCTCCTTTGTTCCCTCAGATCCAGCAAAAATGACACAAACACACACACACACACACACCCTATTCTCACCAGAGCTTTGAGCCAATCATGAGATGCACAGCTCACATTTCACACACACTGACCAAACCACCACGCCACAACGCGCCACGATTTTACTTCTAGCCATGAGACAGCTAAACAACCAAACAGTACAACCAACAACCATCCCAGGCTTCTTTTTTTTTTTGGCAAGTCACCCTACCGATTTGTAGCCCAGAGAGACAGCAGTTAGAGCCATGGTGCCCTTGGCAGATGCATTCAGAAATCCACGCGCCCAAAGCAGCTCTGCATGGTGGCGACTGCAGGATCCATTTGCCAACAGGCTCTTAAAGGGTGGTCGGCGGTGATCTCTTTTTTTCCCTCCCTTCCAGAAGAAAGGATAATTGCGTCCCAGCCACTCCCCATGCCTGTCGTCTACCCCACTGACCTACATACAGAGAGGGGAGCATCTCCACACACACACACACACACACCTTCCTAACAGACCACAGCCCATTGCATCTATACAGCATCATCAGCTTATGGGAGTCATGTTTATAATAATAATGACCCCTCCATCCAACAAATAGCAGCACAATGCCCCTGTAGGGCATTCGGCCCAGCCAAGTAGATTAATAATTCAGATGCGGTGGTCCTGGGGAGTGATATTGGATCCATCCCTCGGTGCTGCGCCGGTGAACAGAAGCAGTCGCAGCAATGGCCCTGTCAGACGGCCACCAGAAGCAATGTCTGATTTCACACACACACCATACACATACATATATACACATACATATATACACAGACACAGACACAGACACAGACACAGACACAGACACAGACACGTAAGATATGGGGCTGCTGTTCAGTGATTGCAGCAAATGGCGAGATGCTGAAAATCATCTCCATGATGTATACCAACTAGCAAGTGGAGAGACAAAACAACATTATTATTATTATTATTATTATTATTTTTATTATGTTTTACATGTTTCATTTTAATCTTCATTCATGGCACTTTATGACGCTTGTCTGCAAAAAACACTATACAAACTAGATGTAACGCAAAGCGGTAGAAAATAATATGACCGTCGCCCAGTGCTGCACATTGTCTTCGCAAAAAATAAATCACGCTTGTCAATGTCTCCATCTCCTACTCCATCCCCTACTCAACTTTTGTGTATGTAAATGAGTGTGTGCATGTGTGCATTTGCTTTTGTGTATGTTTGTGCTTTTCTCTGTATGTACGCTTGTGAGTGTGTATGTGGGGGTAATGTGTGTATGTGTGTATGTGTGTGTGTGTGTGTGTGTGTGTGTGTGTGTGTTTGCCTGCATATGTGTGTGTGTGTGTTTTATGTGTGTGTGCGCCTGTTCGCTTGTGAGTGTGTGTGTGTGTGTGTGGGGGGGTAATGGGATGTGTGTGTATGCACGCATGCGTGTGTGCATGTGTGCATGTGTGCGTGTGTTTTTATGTGTGTGTGTGCGGTTGTGTTTATATATGTGTGTGGGTGTGGGTGTGTGCATGGTTTGTGTACAGTCACTAAATGTACACATATATTCATTTATTATATGGTCCCCCGTGAACGGAATTTCACAAAACTCACATGAGTGGATATGAGATGGGGCAGATCAAAACGAAAATCGATGGTTCCGTGTCATCTTTGTGGGGCTACTGTACATCCCCACCAAGTTTCGTGCAGCCTGGTCTTTCAGTGTCCCGGGAAACATTGACACAAAATTATTGAAGAAAAAAAAAAAAAATTGGCGGTCATAATAAAGGTCACTTAATAATATAGACATCTAATGGAAAATGGCTTCTGTCCAGTTCACATAGAAATCCATCTCTGTGCATGAAACTATGCAGAGAGAAGGCATTATAGGAGGGTGAGAGAGGTTACACAAGATGCCTGTAGTGTGTGTGTTTGAACGAGTGTCTCTGTGTGTGTGTGTGTGTGTGTGTGTGTGTGTATATTTGAAAAGGGAATCACTGTGTTACGGTGTTTCCACAGCAACCCCTCCACCATAAAGTTGCTTGGCTACTTGGGCACATCTCTATAGTAATGTAATTGTGCATCTGGGCCAATTACACTGACGCCTTCTCTTTTCTCTGGGAAATGAAAAGGACAAGAATAAAAAAAAAAAAAGTCCCCATCATCAGTCACAGTGGACGGCCAAGGAGGACATTCTCATTAAATAGCACTGGGCAATACTTTTAAGTTAACCGCTTAAGTAGACAGATATCTAATCCTCAGACATGAGAGTGATATATGACAATTCCACAACTGTTCTCTGCGTTGGCTTCATCAGGTAAACATCTTCAGCAGACAAGCACGGTGGGGGCAAAGACTATCGGCTACTTTTGTCCCCCAAATATAAACCAGTCTTTCAAATTGGCATCATGTATAAAAATGCAAACTTATATGAGGCAACTAAGCATCCTCATACCATGCTAAATATATGCTAAAAGATGATCATAGCCAATAAAACCTACAATGCTTGTTTTTGCATTATGAACTTGCCGGTGCCAATGCTTTGTCTATTTATAATAACGAGGCGCTAATTGCACCATTTTCCTGGGCTGCTGTGCCAATGTTGCATGGCTACATATCTAATCTCTGGTACCTCCGTCTGAGTGCTTTCCCAGATGAGAACAGAATACCCCACCCAAAACACCACCACCAAAATTTGCTTAACAGTAACCTTCCAAAGACCTTGCCTTAGCTTTGCAAACCCCTTGTCTTTTGACATAAAAAAACAATCAGCAAACTGCTCCCGAGCTGAGAAAGGATTAGGTGCGTCACGAAAAGATTGATGGAAACAGCAGCCACACGGCGACAGCGGACGGTCAGAACGACGCGGAGCCGAGGACACCTCTCACTTTTCTGTGCGTCTACATCTCTGTTATGCTCCCGCTCTCTATTGTGGAATGTTCTAATCTGCTATTCATTGCAAGGCCAGGAGGATTCTTCACACAGACGGAGACAGCAGGCAGCTCAACCACTTAAAAACGCAGTTGTCTGTTGCTATGGCAACTGTCTTTTTGGGGTTACAGGAACCGCTAGTACCTCAAGTTGATAAAAAGGTGAGGTTTTTTTTCTCACACACTAATGTACATGTACAACCTGAAGGGGTAAAACAGACAGAGAGAGAGAGAACGAATGTGAGACTGACAGAAAGAGAAATGAGAGAGAGAGAGAGATGTGTGTGAGAGAGTGTGAGTATGTGTGTGTGCGCATTTGTGTATTTGTCTTTGTGCATGTGTGTGTTTGTTTAGCTGAGGGAGAAAGTTGCAGGTCTTCCATGTGAAATGCTGTCGTCAGGTCAAGGAGAGTGCCTTTTACTAGCCCACAGAAGTCCACAGAATCCACTCAAGGCTATGGAGACAGCAATTGTTCACGAGACGCTGAAAAAATGTTTTGCAGTAAGAGCAAACAAGTGTGTCGTGCTCAGCAGAGTAGCAGCCAACACTGTAGCAGCAAACACACAGTCAACACATAACCATACATACATCCACACACACACACTTCAATAGCCACACATTGCTTTGAAATCAAGTCATATTGCTCCATTCCATTGTTTGTGGTGATTAAAGAGATAAAACCAATACTTGAGGAGCATTGCAGAAAATGGCCATCTAAATCTTTGGATGATGAGAGTCACTCACCAAAAGTTATGAAGATCAATAATGTCTGTTTAATCATGAATTGCTAACTTCTGTTGTTTAAAACTAATGTTTGAACAAAAATAAGGGGTAAGGATGAGCTAAAACATGATTGTTTGTTTGTGTGTGTTTGTGTGTGTGTGTGTGTGTGTGTACCACAGGTCCATTTATCAAATCTGTTAAAATTCTCGCTTTCAGACTCTGTTGTTTCACATTTAGATCCTGCATCCATAAATGGAACTTATGATGATAAATGGTGATACTGTGACAATACTGGCTTTGTACCATTGATGATGAAGCCGATTCCAACTACTGCCACACTGCCTTTCAAGCAGCAAATTGGAAATTATTATGATGTACATCAAACAGAAAGACTTTTTTCGTGACTCGCTTCATTTATGCAAGCTTAATTAATCTGATAAGTGAATTGTGTCATATAGCTAAGTAGGGCGCCAACCAGACAAATCCTTCCACAGGAATCTGGACTAGACTACATAAAACTTTAAAGGAACACACTAACTTTTTGGGAAATTAGCTTATTTGACGTCTATGTGTGTGTGAGAGAAAGACAGAGAGAAAGAGAGAGAGGCCCCACCAAACATACACCCATACGATTAACAAAAGATCTGCTTTGTCAATATATATCTAATAAAACAAAGTTATGTAAAAGAAAATTAAAATATCAAATCAGGACATGTAGTTGCCGTTTTCACATGTCTTTTATCATGTAAACACACAACTTAAACTAGATTTGCTTGATGGGATCCTGCTCAAGCTGTTGTCTGTAGGATTCATTTGACAGCATTTTGACAAAAACAATAATCCCTGGACCCTAAACTCTCATGTCATATCTCATCCCAGTCCTACCTGCTGCTTACACCACTTCTGTGTGATTTTAGGTGAAAAGGAGCAGGAAGATAAGTTTCCCTGCTGGCGTGCAGATATGAAAAGGGTTAGTGACCCGCTAAGCTACTCTGGAGGTCTAAGAGAGCCCGAAATTGCCGTAGTGGTAATTGCTATCGTAATGTTCCCTTTTTATCAAGATGCACATATTCATTCCCCCCACAGTCTATTACAAGTGAATGGGCACTAGGCACCTACTTTGCAAACTTCAGTGGCAATCACAGCAGAAAAGGCAGCCAGCCCTGAGCTGCAAACTGCATAGAGAAAACACTGCACCTGCTGGCATTACACAATCAGTAACCCAGATAGCATCTGACTGTGGACCAGATCTGGTCCGGATGCGTCCCAGAACATGTTATTACACCACAGCCAATGGGGAAGACATTATTCTGTGGCTGACTGACTTGGGACCAGCTCAGTACGTAACTTCATACAACTGACCAAAACTAACAGTGAACTCGGATCAGTACTGAGGCAGCGGCTGAAGCGGATTCTGTATGTGAAGAGAGTTCCACTCACCTCTATGGTATAGGTCTGGTCGTGTTTGACGGTCTCGCCTCTGCGGAGGGTGCGAGCGAAGGTGAACTCCGTCTGGCGGGGCTCTCTCGTTTCGCCTCCCCCGACCTCCTCCCCGCCCGAGGGCTCTAGATCGCCACCTTCATCCCTCACCAGAGGCTCGTCCACTCCCTTCTTTTTCTTCTTCTTCTGTTTCTTCTGGCCGTCAGCACGGGCTTTCCGCTGACGGTACTCGGCCAGCTAGAGGCACGGAGCAAACAAACAGTCATGTCAGACACACAGTCGACGTCCAGACAAATTTCAGCAACCACCACACGTCCCTAAAAAGCATTTCTAGTTTTGTTCACCATGACTTTTCTCTAGAATATTATTTTCGTTGGCGTACTACATACCGTATTAGTAGCAAGTTTGCAGAATTTGAAGCGAAGCATCCTGCACGCTAGTGCTCGCTGGGCGGCCACAAAGTGACCTCATGCAGGCCATCACGGCTGACAAATTGTGACTGTTGTGTCTGCGTCTAATCTCACAAATGCTTCCTGAGTGGATTAGAGCTCAAGGAATCACCAGCCAGGGCCCGGGATGTACAAACATCCACATATGCCTGTGCTCTGAGTGGCATATGCCCACAGGGCAGCCACCGCACAAGCAGATCTAGAAGGGGACTGAATTTCCCTTCCATCCTTCCACTCCTCCTACACCTTCAATAGCAGCTGACAGAAGGCCTGGAGGAGATCAAGACAAGACCAACTTCTGCCTCTCATTTTGCCAACTCCTCTAACAGTTAATTTTAATGTCTACTGTAATATAAATGTGACTTGACTTGCCCTGAGTGAGGTCTCCACCCCCCACACCAATTGAAGAGACAATGATTCCCCATAATGTGTGAAATATTGAATCAAAATGTATAAATCTTTCTTATTAAATAATAATATCTGACATAATTACCTCAAGCTAAAATCCTCTTTTGGTTTATTTCGATCATATAATGTGATATAATTAACAACCACCGAGCCGTTGTTTTAGTAACCATGGCAATTTGTAAACATCACACTCTGCATATTACCCAAGAGACCTTTTTCTCCCTATGACCCAGTGAAAACACAAAGACAACAAAACAAACATGTGCACACAAACACCCACATAGCCATAAGCATGCAAACATGCAAACGCACGCGCACACACACACACACAGACACACACACCTCAAATTCCCACCAGGCATGCTTTGCTCAAACCGAGTGGCCCCTGTAGCTCTTCAGTGAGCCGATTGCATTAGGCAGGCAGGCACGGTGAGTAGTGGAGCACAAGTAGGGTGGCGGTGGAAGCAGGCTAAGTGCACAGCGCTGTGTGAGATGATGGCTAAAACAGTGGGAGGTGACGCAGCGCAGCGTGCTGCACCGACAGACCACGCAGCCAGAGGCAAAGCCCCAGCCTCCAGCCACAGGGCATCAGCGGTGCTAATCACAGCCAGACATGGCTTAGCATGGCTGTCATCTGGCCTGAGAACAAGTTTGAGACAGTGGGATACCGTTAGCTACATACCTACCTACCTACCTAGGATATGTTAGGCTTTTTTTTCCCAGAACAATAAACTACTGCAAATTAAAGCTGACATTTAAAATGGACAAAAGAGCCATTGTCTGAGGTCCACAACTAAGAAGCTTGCTTGCTGAGCATTATTCATAATTTACTTTAAAGGTTATAAAGAAATAAAAAATATTATATTTCCAGAGGTTAGCTGCAATTTCACCTGTAAGGTTAAAACGAATTTTTAAGATTTTTTTTAATTAACTTAAAAATCAAGTTTTATAAGACAAGACAACAACAGAAAGCGAACAAAAAACAGAGTGCTTCGACACAGAAACCCACTGGTGTCAGCACAGCTTGGCTTCACCAACCAATATGTTTCCCATGCACAGGTGTGAGGAACAGCCTTGTTATTCCAGTTGCACCCGCTCTCCCATCCCAGCAGCTACAGGCACGAGCAGCTGCACACCAGGTACAAACACACCAGTCACCCCCCCAGCCCCCATCACCAGACTTGGAGTTCAGCTCAGGGCCCACAATTTTTTTTAATCTAACCTTCCTGTCAGTAAACATGCCACTGCTGCCCGATTGGCCCACTTGGCAAGACGACGCAATCCACAGCAGTAGGTCTGGGGCAGAGAGTGTCATGTAATCAGATTGGAGCCATCTGAATGCCAACGTGAAGCTCGGTGGGGAGACATAACGGCTCTTATCATAGGGGTGTTATACGGAAACCGTCTGATAGCGCTTCAAGACAGATAAGGCACCATTTAGAAACTCTACTCAGTAGTATATGAGATAGCTCAGACCAAGGGTGGGGTGAAAATGTATTACATATTGTGATAGTTTGCCAAGGATCATGCTGAATCACATCAAAGGACTTTTTTAGATTAGATGCATTTGGAACCTGTTTATAGGCAAAATGGGTGACAAAATGTTCTCACTGTCCACAATATTGCAGTGGTTTAATGCTTGTTTTCTTATTGCTTGATATTTTTAAAAACTTGCACTTTAATAAAAGAGAATATTACTTTAACCTGCACAGAACCATAAAATGAACAATGATATTCAGAATCAAATCATGAGCCGGCTAAATGTTGTGATTTCCCTGGTGCTGGCCGCAGTCGCCACTCAGACCTTTGGTAGCCAATCTGTGCACACTCAGGAGGTCAATCTGAGCGTTTCTGTACAAAAGCTGGGGCACATCTGCCACCACTGCAGAAATGAACTGACTCTGAGAGAAGGGATCCATTCAGATTGATTGAACGTGGCCGGTGAACTTCCACAGGATCCCTTGGCCTAGATTTCCCAGTTCTAGGCATAAAGAGCTTTGTGATGATCAAATACTCTCAACAAACACACACACACACACTCCCGCATGTACATGTATGCACACACACACACACAGAGACACACAAACAGACACACAAACAGACACACAAACAGACACACACACACACACACACACACACACACACCTCTGCTCCAGATCAAGACAGTAAGCCTCATGTGTCAGGCGCCGTCCTACCAGATTACTTTTGATGGACTAATACTATTAACAGAGAACCAGCAACACTTAGGAGAATGTTACGTAGCACTCAGGCACTAAAGGTCCTGCACATCTTCATTAGGGATGCAGTCCACACGTCTGCCAATAGTCTGTTGATATTTCAGCTTAAAAGAAAATCACAATTAGAATCGCAGACTGCACGTTTAATATTTAGCCTCTCAAACATCAATGGTTTTCCCCATTTGGATGATAAGGGATTGATCACATATGCCATTGAAAAACACATTAATGGAAATGGTCCATTTGCAGTCAGGTTCTAGCTCAGGGCAGTAGACCAAAGACAGTGGGATTCGTGTGAAGGATGCTGCCACTGAGGCTGTTTGTTTCGGGTGGGGAGTAATTAAATAGTTTGTGACCCACACTTCGTCAAGCCGCTTGGCGAATTAATTTTCGCTCGGGCACACCAAAATGGGGATCAATTGGTCAACAGGGTAAAGAGCTATTCGTCATATGGCCCACTAGACACACCAGTCTGAAGGGCCGTGTCGAGATCACAACCGACGTGATCGAGCAGCCTGGACTAGGAAGAGGCAATTAGCTCACAGGGCCGTGCTGTGAGGAACAATCAATGGTGAATTAAAAGATCAAAACAGAGTGCTTGGACGTGCACTCTCCAGCCGAATTAGCATTAGCGACCAAAAAAATAAATAAAGTTTGGTCTTGTAATTGGCTGATTTGTGTGTTTGCAGAGTGGGTGCTCTTGTTTCTGAACTGGCTTGCTTACGTAAGATTCAAATCAGGTTTCCCTTGTCCTCCCTTTGAGTCGGAGTGGGTTCTACATAATGATGCGGCAAAAAAGCAGAAATGGTGAAATCCAATCCATCACATCAAACTGCCCCCAAAACATGGAGAAGGTGCTTCATCTGGCCTGTTCCACAGTCACATCCAAGACTCATTAGTTAATACATATGGCTTATAACAGGACTGGGAGACATAATCTGGAGCTCTGTGGTCATCTCCATCACGTTTATACCCATCCTGTCAGCAATCTCTGGTCATCATGCCAACTTCCCTGCTTGCTGTGACAGACAGAGAATGGAAAAGTAGAACTCTGACATTACCTAACAAGTGAGCCCGACTGGCTGGCTCTGTTTCCGGAACTTCTGCCTTTGGATCAGTTCCTTATGTAAGGTGTTTATTCAAATAAGCCCGTCACTGTGGTGTGACAATCATAGACCACTTGCACTGGGCGAATTAATTATGTCTACGTCTTATAATGTAACCATGGCGACATGGTCCATAAAATAGCCTAATAGTAGGGTTGTCATCAGTGACTCTGAAATGACTTGGCATGCATTAAAACTCGGAAACAAAAGGGCTCAGTCCAAAGCTTTGGCACCAAATTCTCTCCTCTAGGGATTTCCAGAGAAGCTCTTAAACATGTCCAATGGCTCAATAAATCTGTGTGCTCATATCGGCCCAAATGGCTTCTTCCAGTGCCATTGAGTATGTGCTATGGACAAATAAAATAAGGATAAAAATACCCTACAACAGAAAACTCTTAATGGCCAGGAGTACATCATTCAAGGATTTATCTGGAAGGGTAATCCATGAAAACTATGTTATTTACAAATGAATGTATACAAAAAATGGAAGGAAATGTAACATATTTCAAACTAGGATGACCGGTGTTCCCTATGAAAGGGTGACCAGCTGTCAAAGCCTCCCACAGGACGGCAGACACATGCAGACACACAGGGCCCTCAGCAGCTGCTAAAACCATCAACAGTTGGCACCACGGTGTACACAACACAACCAAGATCGTAGCCAAGTAAAGAGGCATGCTCCACCACTTCAAACACATATACACATACACTCTCCTCTCTCTTTCTAGCTCGCCATCTCCCGTTTGCCTTCACTCTCACTCTTTCCCACAATCTGTCTGTCGGTCTGTCTGCTCCTCTCTCAATTACATACACACACACAGACAGACAGACAGACAGAGAGAGAGATGTCATGAGGGAGTGAGAGTGTGTGTGTGTATGTGTGAGGGGGATGAGAGAGAGGGAGGATGTAGGATGGAAACCTACAGGGAGAAGGAAGAAAAGGATTGCAGGGGCAAAATAAAAGAAACAACTTCTTGAAACGCTCTTTCATGTGTTTTCTATGGTTATGGTCTCAGATATGACAGAGCGCTGCGTCCCCTATTCCCTGTGAGGGGATTCTCAGTGCTGGCGTGCTAACCGCATACTGCCAGGTCTGTTTAATGTTCTCCTCAGGCACAGCAATGAAGAGGCTACATCCTTGCCTTTTTAAAAAATTCAACACAGAATTCTGACAGTGTGGAGAGAGAGAGAGAGAGAGAGAGAGAGAAAGAAAGAAAGAAAGAAAGAAAGAAAGAAAGAAAAAAGAAAAAAAGAGAGAGAGACTGGTCCCTAGAGAACTGCCTGTTGAGTGGCTGGGAGAGAGAGAGAAAGTTGGAGAAGTCTCCATGAAGGACAAGGCCAGTATTAGTCACTCTGAATGTTAGGTGACATAGAAGGGTCACTAAATTGTGTGTTTGACATTTCCTATAAAATGGCAAAAAAGTAGCTGTTAAAAAAGTTTATGCATGCTCTTTCATAGCACAGTCATAACCATTTACGTTGAATATTTTGTTTGTAAACCAGATCTGTGCTAGCCTTGAAAATCCAGACCCAAATTCAAAACATTAAAGGGTCTAGCTACAAGTAATGAAAATGGCCCAAGGGGCGGTACCAAGTATGCATTTGAAAATATCACTACACGCAATTAGATAACACTACGACCAATGTTTACTGACCGATTCCGGACGTCGATGCAATTGGATAAACACTACGACCAATGTTTACTGACCGATTCCGGACGTCGATGCAATTGGATAACACTACGACCAATGCTTCCGGACTTGCAGCGCTGTTGTCATCTGTTTAGCTCGCCTCTGGCCTGGCTATATCAGATACACTGATGTGATTGGTGCAGCTCAGCTCCATTGGCATAGGTAATAAGCATCATTACTCATTGTCAGAGTCACTCGCTGAGCAAATTCAAATTGTGCTCTTGCGAGAACTCTGAATTTCCAGGGTAGATCTGCACCTTTTAATTGTGGATATACAGGACTAAAGTATGTCAATATCTACTACATGTTTGGGCAAAAATGAATGCAAGTTCTGAGAGGCTAATGCTTGAGCTGCTCCTTTTAACCTCCGGGTAAGCCGAGCATCTAACAGCCAGCAGCCTGAGGCCAGCTTCATTGCTCAATAGTGTCTTGACTTCTCCTGAAATCATCACATTATACACCATATTAGAGACCTTGACCTCACTACATTAAAGGGACACCAGGCAACGTTTTCGTGTTAATTAATCATCTTCGTAAGTCGGTATATGGTTAAATGACTCATTACGGGGCGAATGAAGACTCTCTCGCCCGCCCCTACTGCCTGTAGGAAGAATATCCCACTTGCAAGTTCAGTGTATCCTACCCGCCGACCGAAGCAGGATCAGTTTACAGCACAGAGGCAGGCTAACGAAACGCTAGAGATTATTGCAAACGTGTGTATAATGGCAGAGCCAGCGAAGAAGCAGCGAAAACCCTTGACGGAGGATGCAAAGAAAAGGACAAGAGCTTCAGACCGAGCGAGGGGGAGTTTCGTAGAGAAAAAGCATCAGGCTTGCCTGATGTCCCTTTAAAAGAGTTTGTTATTATTAAATGACAATTATCTTCTAGCCATGATCAGGGCAGTTTGCATGGTTCATAACTCCATCACTGTAAACTGCTCATTGTACATTAATTGCAATTAATTAGTTCTTTTAAAAACATTGCATCACATGTGGTCACAGGTTCACTTCCCAAAGACACTTGCACAATTTCGATAAAGTGCAGTAGTTTGATAAACAGTTTTGCCTTGATAACACTTGATAAGACTTCCAAGTATGTTGTTTCTGTGTGTTCTGCCATTTACAGCCTGCTATGGTCCAAAAAAATGTCTCCACTATGGCACAGGATGAAGCCTCTCACTTGTTTAGTTAAGGTGAAGGGCATGCCAATCCTAGTTCAAAAGCAGATGGAGACAGAACAGGGTTAAGAGAACCACACCTGGTGGCAATAAGGTGGCCAGTTCAGTTGTAATACTGTACTTACTGTTTCAGCTGTAATATCATAGAATAAAGGTTGTACACTATGCAAACAAACTGTGGGCTACTGCTATACATTCCATCCCACCTTATTTGTGATAGCTATGTTTACATTACCTACCTATCAAAACTCTATGAGCGCATGAGAACAGCCTACATGGACAAAGGAATCCATTATGCCGACAAGTAATAGTACATTTGTCTCTGATCTTCCCTTGGTGAGAGGAAATAAATACAGCATCGTTTCACAGCACGATCCACCATCTTCAGAATGCAAAGTCATGGTCATTTAAGCTTCTCAAGAGATTTACAGAAATGACGCGGCAAAGGTCACTTCATTAGACTGTCCTGCAAACCTCTCCACTGCATGCCATGTGCCAGAATGTGTCCCAACTTCCCACCCTCCTTCGTGCACTGCACTACCTCAAAAACACTTTGTATTTTTAGCACCAGCAGTTTAAGCGCCTATTCTATTTTTAGTAGTAGGAAGTCTCATGCTGACACATTCCTCTTAATTTTCTAAGTTAAGTAGCCCAAGTAACATGCTAATGGGTCAAGCATATGTTTCACCATTTTATAATGACAAAGCCTACCAGACTTCCAGAAAAGAGCAAGAATTGTGTCAGTGTTTTGTTTTATCTATGTTTAGGGGTAAGAGCAGTGTTTGAACCCTCCCTCTTGACCTGCCCAGCAGGGGGTCAAAATGACCTAATTCAAATCACATGAATCTCTCAAAAGACACTCATATGAAGAGAAATCACAGACATGCTGTGACGCAATTGTCTTGGCACTCGCAGAGGGCATGTCTTGAAAATCCAGTCCTGTCAGCAGTAGCATATAGCATAGGCTACAATCCCAAACCTTGGTTTAATGTGGGTCAATGAATAGAGCAAATAAAGCGTGCATCTGACACTGAACTAACTTCCCTAATATGATAACATGCCGGTGATATGTCACAGTAGAAATTACGAGGCTTTTCACAACATAGCACCCGCACGTTTGACAAAGGAGATTAGCTAGCTAACCCACATACAGTACCCCGAAGCTGTCATTGAGGCGCGTGCCTTGATAACATTGTAGCGACAGCAGTTGGGAGTGGAGTGGGACACGGAAGAGACCCTCTCACGTCAGCTGTTTACGGGACGGCGAGAGTAAATAAATGTAGCTTTTAAAGCGATGACGAGCCATAAAACTACTTCTACAGTTTATGCTTGGTCCTAGACACAATATTTAAGTTAAGAAGAGAGCAGGACATTCTTTTAAACGGCGATATCTTACCTTTGCCTTGCCAGCCTCTAGCTTTTTCTGACGCTCCTCGTCTTCCATAACTGTTGTCCCTGTAGCTGTTGGGGAAAGAAACAGGCTTCATACGAATTGTCGCTGAATAGGAGCCAAGTGTTTAAATAAGACAGCATGTGAACACTGAGCAGTCTTATCCCTGGCCCTCACAGCACGTCGGATTCTCACACTAGGCTAAGTGCTGACTCCATTCGACAGCCACATAGTCGGCGCCATGTTATCCACGTAAACACACGAGACTGGTTGAGATGACGTCACGTAGGTGTCATTCTCTTCCTACTCCCCTTATACAAAAGCTTTTTAAATAAAATAAAAACAGGAATGTGAAAAGTTTGAACAGATGCCTATACATTTGTTATACATTTCTCACAAAAGAATTAGCCTACTCATAAGAACTTGGAACAACTTAGTAAGGCCTCTGTATTAAAAATTAATGTCTGCAGCTTGAAACCTGTAGGATTAGGCTTGTGATAGGCTTCCTCTACCTAGTATATGGCTACTGAATGTAGCCCATATATTTAAACAGGATGCAGTTCTGAAATATGCTATTGTAAAGCACTCAGGCTTATATTTCAAGTTTACACTATTATACACAGGCTAAATAAAACACCACAGGCCAAGAGAATATTGATAATGGACTAAGTAATTAAAGGGCTATTTAAAGGGTAATTAAATTAAAGAAGTCATTACCCTTGATGTCGTCCCCAAAACATAAGAGTTTTTTGCAGATTATGATTTCTGTTGAGTTTCTAGAGACAACAGTCAGTTATAGTCAATGCGCTCAAACATGTTTCGAGTGGCCTAACACAAACAAGTGTTTCTGCTGAACCTACCACCAGCCGGAGATGATGGCCTCGGCCTTCGACTGACGGGCGCTGAACAGCTTATGGTCTGGCAGATCTTGAATTCCACCCATCGTCTCTTGGACATCCTGCACTTGTTCCGTTGGTGTCAGGACAGTGTTCTGGTCACACCTGTGGACCCGTAGGGTTTGTGTGCCACTCTAAGGACGCACAGAGAGTCTCAGTCTATTGCACTGAAGGCCAACTGAAAGTCCTAGCCATCCATTATTGATGCATGAGGAGTGTGGTGTCATCTGGTGTAACTCAAGCAGCACCACCATGAGGGCCGCATACTGTAGACTATTTCTGATCAAAGGAATGGCCATCAAGACGTTGTCAAGATGGCTACACAGTCAACATTCAGTTATTTAGCCGTTTCAGGGATATATACTGAGTTAGTTCACTGCTAGTGATAATTTCCAAAGTACTGTGGGTGTTCTATAAGCAGCCCATAAATGGTTAGCAGTGGTTGAAACTGATCTTCAATGTTATTCATGTGTAGCCTTTCTTATTCCCATGGTAATAAAGAGGGGCAGGGAGACAAAACAAGAGGGCCTTATGATTATTTACATGATTATAACTGTTTTGGTAATTCCAAGGGACTCACCCAAGAATTTCTGTCCAAGAGCATTATCCCGGTCATTATCCCATTATTACCCATTATCCCATTACTGTGGGTTTATCTAGTTAAATATTTATTCCCTCTCTTCATCTATATCGTATTTTTGAACTTAGCACTGTCACTGCAGCCACTTTCCTGAAAGAAACCCTCCCTGAACCAGTCTAATCAGAACCCCATACCTCATAATTTGTTTTGTATTATAGTTTACGTCAAACATGGACAGAAAATTGACATTGTAAAAGGGTGCATTTGGTGCTCAGTAACACTGAGTGTGTTCTGTTAGGTGCAAATGAAGCAGAAAGCTTGTGAGAGAACGTTGCGGATGTCTGTGATGAAAAAGTGATTAGGCCTCTCCGACCAGACGGCGCTTCAATTAGTGGTGAGCGAGGATGAGAAAAGGGGACGCACATCAGACACATGCTGGAGGCAGGAGGAAAGGAACACAAGGGAACACAATTTGAATAATGAAGATAGTGTGATAGCGTAGTGGCTTTTTAAATTATGCATGAATGAGGGATTCAACAAGCAGCACATGGAGGCTGAGACTTATTTTACAGGTGGACTCCAGAGGGAACTGAGAAAAGTCAGCTGCATTGCAGCAGAGGGGGCAGACATGATCAACATCTGTTGCCACCCAGAGTTAAAACAATCCATCCTGGACACATGAATGACAGATGCTGTGGCACGTGTATTGTTCTGCTTTCAGTTGAATATAACTCAATATTATAACTACACAATGCATATACAATACAATAATCTCATATGAGACCTGAGAACCAAAACTTAATGTGTAAGTACTAATACCAGCATTCAAAAGTTTGAATAATTACACGTTTAGTATGAAAACCTATACTTTTATTTGTCAAGTAAGGTTTGACAAATGCAAGGTTTATTGAAAATATTATATTAGTCAAGATATTGACAAAGTTTATGCTTGAATATCGCACACTTGCCAGTATTACAGCTTGACTTCTTTTAAAGGTGCAGTCAGTGATCGTACACGATCAAGCCCATAATATCTCCAATCTTCTCCTCATGATCCACTTACTGCACATTCCATGAGTATACTGTAAAAGAAAAATGCTCTCTGCCCAGGCTCTGAAAACTGGAAATAAACAAAGTGGGTTTCTTTGAGAATGCCGAAGGTAGGGGTGAACTACCTCTCTGGGGTAGTTTGGTCCTTGGTTAAAATAGAATGGTTGTTTTGGACCAAAGTGTAATTTTAAATAGAAACATAAACAAATGTTAATTCCTGCACAATTGCTGACTGCGCCTTTAATGGTGCTGTATAATGTGGAGAAATGCTTTGGGTCTCTGTATTGTGGGGTAAAATTGGCACCAGTCAAGTATACCATCCTCACAGAACATGGCATTGTGATAGAAGTATGGTGAAGTGGAGTTATAGCCTACGTACTGTACATACTTATACAGTCAAGAGTTTGGAGACATGCACACACTTATTCATAGCTTTTTCTTTGATTCCTAACTACTGTACATTGTACAACAATACCTACAACATCCAAAATATGACAGAGTACAAATGTCTCGAGAAATATATTATTTCCATTCTATCCAAATATATTAATTCCATATTCTTCACTGTTTACCTCTATGACAACTTTGCATTCAATTGGCATTATTAATACTAACGTCAATTCAATTAAATTCAATTAAATTCAATTAAATTCAATTCAATTCAAAGGAGCTTTATTAGCATGACTGTTTGGGGACAGTGTTGCCAAAGCTAGTGTTACAGATAACACAGTTACAAATAACACACAATCTTTCTCACTCCAACATATTTTCATTTGTTCTGTGCGTCACAAATCTGATACAAACACAACTTTGATTCAGGGTTCCCACTTTTCATGGAATTTCATGGAATATCAAGACATGGAAAGTCAGGTGATTTGGTCATTTTTGGGCCAGTTCATGGAATATCAAGGCTTTTTTTTGTAGCATGATTAGATTTACCAAGGCATTTATCAAAAGCTATTTTCCATGCAGTATTTTTTTTTATGGGACTACCTGAATTTTTGCGCCCATTAGGCCTACCCCCTCTTGCTAGTCAACTACAACCTACAATCATTTTACTGGCAAGGTAATAATGCATGAGGTCATTATTATTATCATATACTGCCATCTAGCGTACAAATGTGAAATTGTTGAACCTGTTTTTGCGTTGGTTACTCCAAGAAGCTAGGGGTCCTCATTCACAATAACAAACCTACTTCTCAGTAGTAGGCTAGTCCTCAGGAGTTCATCATGGGGCTGAGCGACCGGCGGTCGAAAGTGTAACAAACCCTCTCTAACATGGCATTGAACCGTTTCTGTCTTCTAACAGCACACGCAAGGGCAAGTGAAACATAGACTAGCCTACCTTAGAAATGTGTGTTTTCTCTTCGTTTAAAAAGCTGTGACTTTTTGTCGCTTCTGGTAAAAGGGGAATGCATTTATTGAGAGTCACACAGAGCTGACAAGTGTGTTCACTCTTGCTGCTACTGCCATAGTTCTACTCGAATAGGAAGATGAAATGTTTATTATAATTAAATAAACAATACATTCATGGCATTCTGTAAAAATATGTTGCGACGTTGACTGATATTTCCCCTCAAGTGTTATCTCTAGCCTATGTAGCTTACCATCTGACGCTAATAGCCTGTTAGAAGCCTGTGCCCACGTCAGGCAAAATAATTGAATAGTTTCTTCTTATCTCAGACACAGCTAAATATGGCGCTGCCTCGCATCTGGACTTCCATGAATCTTCAGAGAATTTTCATTCAACCACCCTTACTTGCTTCCCTCCAATGGGTTCGAACCTTGGTCAGTTCTACCCACTCTTCAAATGATGTTAGTGGCAAAGGGACAGAGAACGAGCTACTGCTTGACAACCTGAAGATTCTGGGAGTGGATGTGAAAAAGGCCCGGAAACGGCAACCAGGTGTACTGAGGAAGAACATCACCAATGAGCACGGACTTGTGCACTTCTTGCAAACTAAAGGGGCCAGTCGTGAGGTGGTGGCCAGCATCATTTCACGCTTCCCCCGCTCCATCACTCGCTCTGGGGAGCACCTGGAGGAGCGCTGGCAGCTGTGGCGGAGTGTGTTTCAGAGTGACAATGAGATTGTCAGTATTCTGAACCGCTCGCCCGAGTCTTTCTTCCGCTCCAGTGACAACGACAACTTGGAAAAGAACATAGTCTTCCTCACTTCACTGGGACTGAACTCCAAGGACCTGCATCGACTCCTCACCACGGCACCACGTACCTTCTCCAACAGCGTGGAGCTCAACCGTCAGATGGTGGATCTGCTTCAGGATGTGTGTGCAAGCCTTGGTGGGATGGAGCCTAGTCAGTTCGCCAAGGCTGTCATCTCAAAGAATCTTTACATCCTGATTCGCAGCACGAAGCGGGTCAAGGCCAATGTGGAGTTCCTCCAGTCCTCACTGAGACTGAAGAACTCAGAGCTGCTGGGCCTGCTGCAAGGAAATGGGGCAGAGATCCTGGACATCTCTCATGAAATCCTCAAGAGGAACTTCAGGATGCTTCAGGAGAAGCTGGACTCGGTGGGCGGAACCAAGAAGGATGTTATTAAACTCATTGTGAACTATGCCTCAATCCTCTTTGTTTCTCCTGGGCTGATGAGCGACAAACTGGACTGCTTGCTACAGGCAGGAATTACAGTGAAACAGATCACGGAAAAGCCAAGGGTCCTAGACTTTAGCCATGAGAACTTGAAGTGGCGTCTAGATGAACTGAGAAAGGTTGGGTATGAGTTTGACCAGAATGGGATTGCTATTTTGGACAGTAGCCGCAAGCGTTTTGAGGCCAAGTTGCAGAAGCTGGATTCTGTTAAGGAGTAAATTTACAACAGTTTTGTTGATTGCCTTAAAAATCGAAGAACATAGTACATGCAGCACAAGTGGACCTTCTCTTTTCATGCACTGTAAGACATAGTTATGCTTGCTATCCAAAAGTAAAATTTCCATAGTGAGGAAACCGAAAAGACTGAACTGTCTAACATGGGTCACAGGCCGATCATGTTTTGTCAGATTTATTCAAAACCCTGTCATAAACCATAAATAAAGAATACCAATACATTTGTATAACCCTGAGTGAGAACTTGATGTTTCTTATCTGTTCTTATTTATTTCGCCTACAATTGTCTGTTGTCTGCTTGTCACATTGTTAGCTATAAATTACCCATATACTATTTTTTTGTGTAAATATTTGAAGTCATTATTTTTCAGAAACAGGATGTATTGGGCTGATCCCTTTTGAGCTTGTGACATGATATACTAAAAAAAGATTTATGTTATCTTGAGGTTTGGAAAAACTTTTAGTCACTAGCAGGAGAAAAAAACCTTAACAAATACAAATGTAGGATGTGTGTGTCCAGTCTACAGAGTCAACAAATTCGGGACGTGACCTGCACTAGGAACTAAGTTCCGTCACTGCAGTTGTCAGACGGACGGCCAAATATGTTGCACCAGCGTAGTGTCATGCTTTCGTGTTTGACTTGCTAAAATTGGGACTTTTCACAGGATCGGAAGATTGTCACAAACTGTTCTGTGATTTCAGTCGTGGTAATTAGAGGATCTGATTACTGAGCAATTAGATTATGTTGTGTCCAACGTGTAATGAAAGTTGATCTGCATTTCTTACACACAGCTGCTTGGCCAACACTTGTCATAGGTAGACGCTAGGTAGCTAGTTAGCTGAAAATTATATTAAATGAAATACAAACACAAACAGAACTTCAAAATATGATCCGCTGCAAAATTATATATCATATGGTTATCTATTTCTTATTCTGATTAATGGGATGTGTAAAACAACATGTTTTCTTGTCTTGTGCACTTAACCTCCAACCTATTTCAACGAACACTTCGAAGCACATATAGCACATTTCACTTTAGGTTTGAGTTAATGCCAGTGAGCTGTTGGTTATCAAGGAACACTGCTGCATTTGCATTAACCCTTCGTTGTTAATCGTAGCATTTATTTGAAATCGATCTGATGCATGGCTGATTTGACAGGGGCCATGGATACGAGCACAGGAACTCCAGAAACCACTTCTACAAATGGGATTGAAAAAGGCTGTGCCGCGATAAAAACCCAGTGAGTTGACATGTTATTTTTGAATCTAGGTTAGGGCTGCACAATTAATCGAAATCACAATCAAACTAATGCAATTAGCTAATCGCAAAAGCTGTAATTAATCACACCAATGGATAGTCTTGTCACATGTATGATTTTTATGTTCATATTATCTTTTTTGTGTCTTAAAGTGAAATTTCAGAACATTGAACTGAAGCTTGGCATTCAATAATTATATTACATCTGTCAGAAAAATGACAATAACATACATTTCCCAAAATCGTGCAGCCTTAATCTAGGTGTAGGCCTTTTGTCATGGGCAAAAACTTAAATCAGAAGGATGAATGGCAGGGGTACTAGTGAAGGTGTCCATTCAGTCTCTTTGACACTATGTAGTGGCATAATAAGCTATATGATCTTCCCTCATAGGTAAATTAGAAGCTGTTAAGTTTGACGAAACACTAGTCAGTTGAATCTTGATTTGTATTGTGGTAGATGCCCTATAGTTCTCTGTCATAACTATACTCAGCTTACTCAGCTTTATTGATTGGACTCATTGGTCTCTGTGCCTTACTTCTGCAGATACCTCACAACCAAAGAGAAGTTTCATGCGCATGTGGATTCAGGGTGGAAAGGTGTCAAAGGCAAGGAGGACAATGAAGCTACAGGTCAAGTGGAGGAGAAGACCGGAGAGCCAGAGGAGAAGAAGATAAAGCTGGATAATGGTGCGCAACAAGAGGAAGACAAACACAACAAAAAGAAATTCAGGGGTCAAAATAAGTCCAGGCCTCACAAAAAACCTCAAAGTTATGATGACCGAAGACTCTGCCCCTCAATCATACAGGTAGAACTTCAGATAAAGAAAG
Organism: Alosa alosa; assembly: GCF_017589495.1. Classification (NCBI taxonomy): domain Eukaryota; kingdom Metazoa; phylum Chordata; class Actinopteri; order Clupeiformes; family Clupeidae; genus Alosa; species Alosa alosa. The sequence goes on from NC_063208.1 coordinate 12,817,111, forward strand.
TAGCCCAGTGGGTTTTAGTGTCTTGAATAGGAAAGCCATGCCATAATTTGGAGTAGGTTACTGTATGTCATGGTGAGTTATTAATTAATTAATAGTAACCAACTTCACTCATCCACACAGGAACGTGAAGCAAAATGTTTCTATGGTGACAAATGCAAGTTCTTCCATAACATTGCTGACTATATGGCCTCCAAGCCAGCTGACCTGGGAGAGAAATGCTACCTCTATGACACCTTTGGGAAATGCCAGTATGGCGTGACCTGTCGGTTTGCCAAAGCCCACACCGGACCTGACTTCAAGAACCATGTGAACGAAGAAGTGTTCAGGGCGTGCAAGGAAAAGACAGTCAAGAATAGTCTGGACAAAGACTTGCAGTGGCGTTTACGTAAGAGGCAAGTGCCTTTCAACGCGTCTGAGGCCTACCTGAAGACCATCATCAAAGGCAAACCTCAGGGCAATAACAAGAGTACAGACGCTGCAGAAAAGGACAGCTGCCGTACGGCTGATGCCCAGGATCAGCCCGCAGAAGTGGACAGTGCTGCAAATGTGAAAGACACAGAGGTGAGCTACAGGCACTGGGACCAGGGCCATCAACACAGAGTAGTACTTTGATCGGAAACTAACCTGCCTAATGTGTTTTTTTAATAACAGGGTGGTCAGGGTCAGGAGCTTGCTGTCAAAAGTGTTGGAGCATTGACTGATGTCGACCTTGTAAAGCTGCGTCCTTGTGAGAAGAAGCAGGTGAGTTACTGGATGTTTCTGCACGTGTCTGTTATTTTGTGTACTCATTTGCTTCAGGTGTGAGATTAGGTTTATCAGTAATGTCTCGTTTGTGTTTGTCTGACAGGTGGATTTCAGAGATAAGTTGTATCTAGCTCCGTTAACAACAGTAAGTTTGTTTGCATTTCCTGAAGGTCAAGCCATGGCACATAGATATTGGCATTGTTGTTCACAGGGTTTCCCACACTTGCACTGTAGTTGGGCGGGCCGCCCAGGTAAATTAATGGCCGCCCAAGTATAATGCTGCTTCCGCTCTCACTGCTCTTTGCACACAGAGTGGGTGTTTTGACGAGGCATAATCACTGTGATCAGTGTGTCTAGTTATCTCATTCACAGAGACAGACATCAGCAATAAGCCATGTCAATGAGAACACCATCATTTCATTACCAAAGCATTGGGGGGTTATTTTCACTAGAAGAATTTTTTTAAGGGGTTATTATTATTAACCCCTTAAAAACCCCTATTATTATTAACCCCTTATTATTATTATTATTATAAAAAAAGAATCTCCAGGGGGGGCATGCCCCCGGACCCCCTTAGCTTGGACAGCTACCACCAGAAGCATTATCCAGGGGCGCGTTTCCCAAAACCATAGTTGCTAACTATGTTTGCAACTTTGTTTGTTGCAATACAATTGCAAGATCTGTGGGAAACACTGTATTCCTTAACTTGGCCTTGTGCATGACACATACCGGTACTCAATTTTGAAGTTGCTGGATGACAACTCCAGCATCTTTCAAAATGGGCCTTACGTTTTAGATGTCTTTCAATAGGGACAAAAATAATAAGGGATTCTGTTCTGATAGTATTATACAGCTGTTTATTCTCATAAACAATTCTCATAATTTTGTCCCTGCTGAACGTTTGGACCTATAACATTTTCAAATGATGTATTTTTGTTCCTTTGCAGTGTGGGAATCTCCCTTTCCGGCGTGTCTGCAAGCGGTTTGGTGCTGACATCACGTGTGGGGAGATGGCCATGTGCACTAATCTGCTCCAGGGCCAGTCTTCAGAGTGGGCACTCCTGAAAAGGCACGAGAGTGAGGACCTCTTTGGAGTGCAGGTCCGTATCCACATACAGTATGTCTAGATCAGGTCTCATGAGTCTAACGCATTGATCATGAGAGTCGAGACACAAACAGTTCTCACACAGATCTCACACAAGCTCACGCCTCACATACCATTACTTGGGTTAACTTTTCAACTTTGCTTCATCCGATGCATGATTTGATTATTGAATAAGAGTTGAACTGATAATGGGATCTGTGAAGTTCTTACATGTAGTTTATAGGCTACACATGCACGCAACCTAAAGTATGTGTAGTTTTTGAAGATACAATAATGCTCTGCATCAAAATCGCGCACAGTAGTTTAAATGCATCACATAGAGTGTTTTATTTAACAATCAGTAACCGACTGACTGAATGATGATGAATATGATCTAAAACATGCTATTATCAAACAAAAACAATGGACTAATTATTATAATGTAAATGAGATGTAATGGCCATTTTATTTTGCTTTTTAATACCACAGTAACAGGCATATTATTAGTATTTGAACATGGCATAGATAACCTGTTAAAGAGTAATATGTAGTATTGGTGTCCACCCTCACCAGGTTGCTAGTGCATTAATGAGCATTAACTAGGGATGTAACGGTATGAAAACTTAACCTCACGGTTATAGTGACCAAAATGATCACGGTTTTCGGTATTATCACGGTATTTTTAAAAGTGTGTTCAATATGTTCAGAAAGCACTGATAGGCCTACACAAGCTGAAATAGTTTCAAAAAGTGTCCCATTCACTTTTTCATGTTTAATTGGCCATGTGCTTATAGCTTAACTTACCCTACCATGACTTGGATGTTGCTATTACTGTTATTTGGATCCAATGAGTGAGAGAGACCAAAGTAAGTGTTGTGTTCTCCTGATAACGTGAGTGGAATGGATTTAATGTGGACACGAACATAAAAAGACGCAGTGTGGCTAAATGATACAGTGCACGTTTTGCGATGAAAATGTTCCACCTTTTAAAATCAGGTGTAGCCTAATCCGAATTGCAGTTAAAACCATCAATTAGACAACAGAATCAGTAGGGTACCAGTTTTGCTTCATTGTACCAGCCCTACTGTATGTCAAAAGCAGGCTCGGATGAAGCTGGGAAAGATTAAACACACGGTTTCAACACGGCGGTAATCAACCGTGATAATTCTGATATTTCAAAAGAAAATGGTAATTGTTATCGTCAACATTTTTATTACGGTTTATCTTTATACCGGTAATCGTTACATCCCTAGCATTAACACTTTGCCCTTGTAGAGTTGTTGCTTCTGATGTAGTATTTTAATATTTATAACCGACATTTTGACAAGTTTAGCCCTATATAGCCATATCTGGTCTTGGAATAGGATGTATGAACATGAGTCCCACTACACTTGCACACAAACATACAAGATGAACAACAAATTCACAGGGTCTTGTTCTTTCAGCTGGAGGGCTGCTTCCCAGACACCATGACCAGGTGTGCTGAGCTGCTCAATAACAACATTGACGTGGACTTTGTGGACATCAACTCTGGTTGTCCCATTGATCTTGTATTCAAAAAGGTATTGTGCCATTCTGTTATATATAGTTTTCATACTCACTCAGGATTGTCAGGGGGATTCTATGGATTGCCTCTTGATTAGTGGAATAGTTTGTAATTCTGCTGTTTTCCCCCCACAGGGTGGGGGCTGTGGTCTGATGATGAGGACCAACAAATTTGAGCAGATTATTAGGGGAATGAATTCGGTGAGTTCTCTAAAATTACAGATATGAAGAAGATGCAGTATTGAGACTACAAACCTAATTTTAGGTGGCTGATGCCTTCACAGGTTCTGGACGTCCCATTAACGGTCAAGATTCGTACAGGCGTTCAAGAAAAGACCAACACGGCACACAAACTCATCCCAGAGCTCAAAAAGTGGGGTGTATCACTAATAACGGTAAAGGATTTGTTTCAACCACAGTCAGATATATTTGTAGATTCCTTATGCTATATTCAGACTAGGCTTCTTGTTTTGAGAAGTTGGCTAGGGTGCTTTTTTTATTTGAAAAAGCAGTTGAGGGAGTTTTTTTACTGCTATAACAACGTGTGCTAATCAAGTTAATGATAGCTAACATATTAGTTTTTCAAACGACTGCAGTAAGGACACGCTGACTAGAAAATTCGGGCCACGTCCAGTTGAGCTCCATAAATGAATGTGGTGATACAGTTTAAAAGCGGCCACTCTACCGAAACGGCTCTGCTGTCTGTAACAGAAGCCTTAAAAGAAGCCAGGGCGACCGCTCGGTCATCAGTACTCATTCTGCTTGACTTATCAGCTGCCTTTGACACGGTTAATCACCGCATCCTTCTCTCTATACTCACTAACATGGGAATCTCCGGTTCTGCGCTCTCCTGGTTTGAATCCTACCTCACAGGACCCTCATTTAACGTATCATGGCTTGGTCAGCTATCTGCACCTCACCATCTCACCACAGGGGTCCCCCAGGGCTCAGTGCTGGGCCCCTTCTCTTTGCTATCTACACCACCTTCTTGGGACAGTTTATCCATTCGCATGGCTTCTCATACCACTGCTATGCAGACGACACACAGCTCTATCTGTCCTTTCCACCTGATGACCCCTTGGTCTCAGCACGGATCTCGGATTGCCTCTCAGACATAGCTACATGGATGAAGGCACACCACCTCCAGCTGAACCTGGACTGAACTGCTGGTCCTCCCAGCTAAACCTACCATACACCATGACATCAACATCAAATTTGACTCCCTGTCTGTTTCACCTACCAGGACTGCAAGAAATCTAGGAGTTGTTCTCGACAACCAAATAAACTTCTCAGATCATGTTGCCTCAGTCGCCCGGTCATGCCGTTTCGCACTCTACAACATACGGAAAATCAGGACTTACTTGACTCAAGATGCTACCCAACTTCTGGTTCAGGCAATAGTCATCTCACGACTCGACTACTGCAACGCCCTCCTGACAGGTCTCCCAGCCTGCGCAGTGAAACCACTTCAGATGATCCAGAACGCGGCGGAGCGCCTGGTCTACAACCAACCCAAAAGGGCACATGTTACCCCGCTGCTCATCCAGCTACACTGGCTACCAATGGGGGCCCGCATCAAATTCAAGGCTCTAACGCTTGCCTACAAAGTAGTCTCCGGTTCTGCTCCCACCTACTTGAATGCCCTCATACAGACATACGCTACCCCCAGACCGCTGCGCTCCTCAGACGAACGATGGCTAGCTCTACCACCGGTACGCTCAGGCCAATCCAAACTTTTCTCATCTGTTGTTCCTCGTTGGTGGAACACACTGCCAGTTCCTACAAGGGCAGGGACATCCCTCTCCATTTTCAAAAAACTCCTGAAGACCCAGCTCTTTAGAGAACATCTCCTCTCATAGCAACACTTACAACAAGTCTTGCTGATCCTAGCACTCACCAGCCGTCTCAAACTGACACGTAACTGTTAAAAACAGCACTCACTGATGCCCTTATTATGACCGCCACTAGCGAAGCGGTCATATAGGGATTGTCAAAGTCCCCAGGGGCCACTCCCCCCCCCCTGCGCTGGGCCCCTCAAGGACCCACATCAACCTGGCCCATAATCACTCATTTGTGATTTGCACCCCCCCGGTAAAAAATGAAAATGCAATATCATTCTGCTTTTATCGCCCCTATCTTCAGTTAAGATGTTCAGAACTGCACCAAATTGTATGTGTATGATTGACCTGGCATTCTCTGGGGGTATGCCAAGTTTCGTAGAATTTCATCCATGGGGGGGTCTAAAAAAAAAAAGGTTATGTGTACATTTAGTGACTGTACACTCATTGGCCTGTAGATGGCGGTGCACACATATACACATGCACACACACACAGGCACCCACATACTATCGGTATTAGAATGGCCGTAATTTTGTTGGAAGTTAAAAGTGGGTTGGAAAAACAATGGACGCTTCCTACAAGGACTGAAGTTTACCGCAGAGAACGTCTAATAAGGATAGGACGATGTTCACATGAAATGTAATTCCCATTTCTTCTTGAAGCCGAAAAAAATCTGAGGATGTTTATCGGACATGCTTGGTTTTTACTGCAGGTACGTTAATCTTATAATATCAATAAGGACCTATGTTACCGTTAGCGTTGGTTGAGTGATGGAGGCCAATTTGATTGATTGCATTTGTAGAAAACTATAAATGCGGTTATGCCAAGCAAATTGACAGCAGCACTGTAATTGTATCTTTCGACTGTCATTTGTTGCACGTGCTACAAAAATCATTCTGTGCAATGGAAGATTTACCAACGTTACACCGGTCTGATACAGTTTTGCCTATACATGCGTGAGACTGAGACGCCTGTTTATTTTGTTTTAAGTGCGTGCAGGATGTGAGAGGGGAATCGATGGTCTTTGATTCCAGCTTGGTAGTTGTAGTCTGTGAAATTAAAAAGCACGTGTGTGTGAAGTATCCAAACAATGACACCTTCATTTCATTATGGCTGCTTTAGCAACACACCTTAAGCTACTGTGTAGTGGGTCCCATTTAGAAGTGGCTACTTCATTCGCGCTTTCCTTGACTCATGGAGCTGCGTGAATTTTATTACAACTTTTCGCCACGATATGGCAGTTTAAGTCCGCTTGATACTGTAAAGTAAGCCATTGGTTTCAAAGGAGATTTTATTTGTGTAAGCCAGCATAGCCTATTGACAATTTATGTTGTAAATAGGCCTACCTTATAAGCCTACCTGTAGCTTAGGGAAGCTAACAGCTTTCTATTAGGATATAGTTTGTTAGTTACAGTTTTGTCATAACTCCCTTATGCATTTTTGTATTTAGAATAGCCAGAGCGTGGATATCTCAATCGGAAAATTAAACAATATCGGGTGCCTATGGACTAGGCTGGGTGAACCCAGCCTGATCTGCCCGCTATTTATTTTTTGATTTCTTAAAAGATTGAGCTTGGTCTGGTGAAAGCCAGACTAGCCATGGACCTCCAGTTACACAATGCAAGGGAACACGAATCAGCCTATATTTTCACGAACAATAACGGACAAAAGCTCTTCAACTTTGGCCCGTTAAAATGTGTATGAACAGTCTAGCGACGCATTTCATCAAGGCCCATTTGGACATGTCAGTTATTTGCACCACTGGTTAGATGTAAAACAGCATTTCGTTTCAGACTACTGTTACTAAATTTGTGCATTAACAATAACGTTTCAGACTACTGTTACTTAATTTGTGCATTGACAATAAAGTATTACATGAACTAAAGATGACTAAAATCTTATGTAGAAGAAGAAACATTCACAAAAAATCCATTCATCCAAAAATGACCTTTGTTTTTGATAGCTGTTGAAAACGGCATGGAACTGACAGAGATGTTTTTGTTCATAAATAAATAAATAAATAAATAAATAACATTATGCTGATACCTTTTGCTTTTCCCAAATAGGCCTACAATGTAGCCTACAGGTGTAAGTGACCTTTCATCAATCCAGTTGCAATGGATGAACTGTGATGAACTGCCCTACTTGTGATTGTTTAGAGATTTTAAAGGTTTTATAACAATGCTACATCTTCTTTGGCTATTCTACAATCTATTCACCTTTTCAGCACCAGTAGGCTACTTTCTGTGCAGCCGCACACACACACTCAGGCATGCCAAACAAGCATACACAAAAGTTTCAAGAGTGGGGGATGGAGACAAATTGAAGTGTGATTTATTTTCGCTGAACGGATGTACATGACTGAGCGGCGGTCATATTTTGTACCGCTATGCGGTACATCTAGTTCTTACTGTACTCTAATGTTTTTTAAATTGTCCTAAAATTGTTGAGAATTGCTCTAAAACTTAAACTGTTTACTATGTTGTTAGTCGCTTTGGCTAAAAAAGCGTCAGCCTAATGTAATGTAATGTTTGATTCTTACGTCACATAGCTCATTGTGCTCAAAGTTGATCGTAATTCGTTTCTTCACTGCTATCGTCTCTAGTTCTGCTGGATATGAACATCTCATTACCCAGCTTGTAATTGTAATTGGTCAGCTGTCAAAAAAAAACTAGTGGTGTAGTAGGGTGCTTTTTTGAAATTTTTTTTTTAAACTTTTCTCAACTTTAACACTCTGAGCTGCAGAAAAAAAACACTGGCGACAGCACACAGTCTACTCCACAGGATTATAATGTAAAACGCCAGCAGCTGTGAAAAATAACACTAGTTTGAACACACCCCTATCTTCAGTAAAATAAAGACATTGACTACAACCTTGTGAAATTTAGTTGGTGAAATCTTTAACAATGTATTTTTTCCCCCTCTCAGTTACATGGTAGGTCCCGTGAACAACGCTACACTAAGCTAGCAGACTGGGATTACATTGACACTTGCTCGAAGTTGGCTAGTCCCATTCCACTCTTCGGTAAACAAAGATGATTTCTAATGTCATTTCCTTTAGAATCATTAAAATCAATCCTATCAATGTGTTGTTTATTTAACCACACATCATCGATGCCAGCTAACGTCATACAGAATCATCTGTTTTGTATTTATAAGAAGTTCCATTAGACACTGACTGGCTATCATTCTTTGTGCATAGGTAATGGAGACATTCTGTCCTGGGAGGATGCAATGAAGGCCAGAGAAACTGGAGTGTCGGGGATAATGGTGGCAAGGTACCACATTTCACTGCGCGCAAATTAGATATTGGAAAGGTGTCCGTCGTGAGCACCACTTACAACAAGTCTTGCTGATCCTAGCACTCACCAGCCGTCTTGAACTGACACGTAACTGTTAAAAACAGCACTCACTGATGCACTTATTCTTACTGTACTCTACCGTTTTTTAAATTGTTGAGAATTGCTTTAAAACTTAAACTGTTTACCATGTTGTTAGTCGCTTTGGCTAAAAATGCGTCAGCCAAATGTAAGTAAGGGATAATGTATAGAACGCCGGTCATTATTGGGAAAATAAGTCTTGTTTCGCCCTGAAGGGACTTATTTTCCCATAATGACCAGCGTTCTATACATTATCCCGCTTATTATACGGCTACTTGCCAAAACGAAATAATAAACTCCCCACGATATGACTTTAGCCTACATAGCCTAGCCTATTTGTTACCCGTCATCGTGGCATTTGCTGAGAAACAAATAGTTCGCAACAACACACGCTGCTGAACTTGAATCAAACATTCTTTAGAACACAGCTGATCAACCGTCTGCTTTCACGTTTGAATGAAGTTCCAGTCCTTGCGTAGTGATATGAAAAACGTATCAGAAGCACAAAACCCGTTGCCATTGACAGCGGTAATTATATGTTTGCAGCGGTAATTACGTGAATTTATTTTACCATAGAACGTTGGGAAATCCCATTCAAGTCAATGGGGCGTTCTACTAGCATTGTGAAGAGCCGTATAATAAGTAAGGGATAATGTATAGAACGCATTAGTGGGAAAATAAGTCCCGACAGGGTGAACCGGATCCCGACGCGCAGTGGAGGGGTCTTGTTCCGCCCTGAAGAGACTTATTTTCCCAGTAATGACCGGCGTTCTACACATTATCCCGCTTATTACACAGCTTATCAAACCTCTGTCTGTCATGTAGGGGTGCTCTGATAAAGCCCTGGATCTTCACCGAGATCAAGGAGAAGAGGCACTGGGACATCTCCTCCAGCGAACGCCTGGACATCCTGCGGGATTTCACAAACTTTGGCATGGAGCACTGGGGAAGTGATACTCAGGGCCTAGAAAAGACCAGAACCTTCCTGCTGGAATGGCTGTCCTTCATGTGCAGGTAGTGGGTGTGTGAGTGAGATTGAGAGAATTATTGCATCCTTCATGTGCAGGTAGTGGGTGTGTGAGAGGGTGTGTGAGTGAGATTGAGAGACTTATTGCTTTAATCAATAGACAACTATTTTTGTTTTTGCATTGTGTTGCTAGGTGCAAGTATATTTGCATCTTAATCAATGGTCTGTTGAAAGGGGAATTGAAAAATGTCTGGCTCTCAGATCTCTGGACACCACTGTTTTATTTCAAACATTTCATCAGGTACATTCCTGTGGGATTGTTGGAAAGAGTGCCTCAAAAGATTAATGAGCGACCGCCTTACTATATGGGCAGAGACTACCTCGAGTGTCTCATGGCCAGTCAATATGTGGATGACTGGGTAAAAATCAGGTGGGTGAGGAGATCAGTAATGTGCTTAAACATACGGTGTATGCGTTACAATTTATATACATTTATACAAAAAAAAAAAAAGATTTATTGTTTAATACCATTTGATTAAAAAAAAAAAAAAGATTTTTGTAATTGTGTTCTTTTCTTTAGTGAGATGTTGCTGGGACCTGTGCCGAAGAACTTCAGTTTCCTTCCCAAACATAAAGCCAATGCTTATAAGTAAATGACTGCTGAACTATCACAGTGGTATAGAGAGGTAGTTGGTTTTAAAACAGGTATTCTAACTTGATTGATGATTTGTGTGGCTGTTGATTAGATTCACATAGAATTTCATTACAGATGATGTTTCCTATCAGAAAGTGGCTTATTATAATTGTAAAGGTTGGAAAGTGGAGATGTGGAGATTGTACAGCTGCTCAAAAACAGCAACAACAATATTGTCAATATTGGAGTCTTTATACCAGTATGTTTTTTGTTTTATTTCGCCAAAAGGCTGTTTTTTTTTGTGTTTATTTACTGTTTATTTTGCTCAGGTGATATGACTTACTTCTGGACTTCTTGTTGATTTTTGTTGATACTGCTTTATTTGTGTGACAAGAAGTCTAGCCATACTCATTCTGCAAACTTCCTGTCGTTAGTGTGTATTTGAATTACAGCCTTTGGTGAGAGACCAGACAATAAAGATGACTTTTCTTCTTTTAATATTTTAAAAAAAACTCACTCACTCACCTCTACCAGTTAAGATCAAAAAGAAGGGAAGGGAAGAGAAAGATTGTATAATAATTGTAGGATGCAATTGCTTCATAGTCCTACGTTACTTTTCTGTGCAGCAGTTGACAACACTTTGAATAAATAATGCTTTAGAACTCATAATACAGAGTGTAATTTATTTTCTATGTTGTATTCATGGGTTTCATAGGGTCCCTCAACACAAATGTATAAAATCCAGCACTTAGATTATGAATGCAGACTGCATGGTGCTTTATTAATACTGTGGAAAGGGACCTGATGAAACCCATGAATATCTATGAAGCAGTGTTGCGTGGGTTGATCATAATTGAGCGGCCGCCCGCATCAGTCACCTGCTATTACGAGTCATAAAAAAATGTTTTTTTATTTGGGTCTTTTGTGGGCGGGTCAGTTAAAATGAATTTGTGAAATGTGCACCACTGAAGTCTTGTATGGTAAATGAAGTAATTATGGCAATTCCTCATATCCTCATTTAAATTCGGTAAGGATGTGTCGAAGCCTACCGTGCTATCCATAATATGGTAGAATAGAATTCCTCCTCATGATAAGTATCATATCACAACATAAATTATATACTTGATGACCCTAGTGTGGTCTTATGGTCAGAAAGAAACAGTCAGAAGTGCTGAACTTCAGTGATGTATGACTAAGGTTCTCTTCAGCAGGGAACCCAAGACACTCTACTGGCATAAAAACTACAAAAAGCCTCACTTTTAATATTTCATGTGTAAAGGAAATTATGGAATATGTGGACCAAACATGTTCATAAGTGAGGTACAGTTAAGAACAAAATTATTAGATAGATAGATAGATAGATACTTTATTGATCCCCAAGGGGAAATTCAAGGGTCTCAGTAGCATATAGACATCACACACAACATGCACTTACAGCAGAAATGGTATAGTATAAGTATAAACATATAACTAAACTCCACTGTACAATAAAGACAGTAAAAGATAAGAAAACTAAATACTAAATACACTATATAAATTAAATTAAGAAAGTCCAATGTGCTTGAGGTTGATCATGCATAAGACGCTTGTAGTGACAGGGCCGTGACTGGTAAGGTGCTAAAGGGAGTGAGTGTCATGGTGAAGGTGCAAACAGTAGTCCAACCATAGTCCTTAGTTATGTGTGCATGGCAAGGTGCTCAAGAGAGTGAGTGTCATGGTGAAGGTGCGAAAAGTAGTCCAACATTAGTCCAACAGTGCAAGAGTAAGGTCTAGAGACCAGCATAAATAATGTGGACAAATAAGAGAGTAAAGTATAATGTAGACAAGGTAAAATAAAAAAACTATTTCAGTGCAAGAACAGGTTGAGGTAATAGGGTTATAGCCATTCATTCATTCAGTATTGTAGCAGAAGCCTGACCGCAGCCATTGATCATGTGTGCTAATATAGCATGAAAAACAGTGTAGCAGTAAAACAGTAGTGAAAACATTAGGCTGTGTACATTAGTAAAACAGTAGTAAAACAGTAGTAAGCAGTAGTGGGCAGTCAGTACTCAAACATGGACATGGAGAGGGTGGAGAGGCAGACAGCCTAAGCAGAGAAGTCTATCTCTCCTCTTCCCTTTAGTGAGGCATTGAACAGTTCAATGGCCCTAGGAACAAATGACTTCCTCAGCCTTTCAGTTGTGCATGGCAGTGAGCGAAGTCTCCAGCTGATCAAGCTCTTGATAGTGCTGTAGAGCGGATGACATTCATTGTCCAAGATGTTGATCAGTTTGTTTAGGGTCCTTTTGTCAGATATTGAAGTGATGCACTCCAGTTCAGCTCCCACTACAGAGCCAGCTTTCCTTACCAGCCTGTCAAGTCGCCCAGTATCCTTCATCTTTGTGCTTCCTCCCCAGCATACCACTGCATAAAAGAGGGCGCTGGCCACAACAGACTGATAGAACATCCTGAGGAGCTTGCTGCACACATTGAAGGACCGCAGCCTCCTCAGGAAGTACAGCCTGCTCTGTCCTTTCTTGTAGAGTGCATCAGTGTTGGCTGACCAGTACAGTTTATTGTCCAGGTGGAGACCCAGATACTTGTAGGTGCTTACCACCTCCACATTGACCCCATCAATGGAGACTGGTAGCAGAGCGGGCTTAGACCTGCGGAAATCCACCACCATCTCCTTGGTCTTTGAAATGTTTAGTTGAAGGTGATTGAGTTTGCACCACTGCACAAAGTCCTCCACCAGGCTCCTGTACTCCTCCTCTTGCTCGTCCCTGATACACCCCACAATTGCAGTATCATCAGAAAACTTCTGCATGTGGCATGACTCGGTGTTGTAGCAGAAGTCAGATGTGTACAGGGTGAACAGGACTGAGAGAGCACAGTTCCCTGTGGCTCGGTGCTGCTGATCACAGTGTCAGAGAGGCAGTTCTTCAGTCTGACGAACTGTGGTCGCTCGGTCAGGTAATCTGTAATCCAGGTTACCAGGTGAGCGTCCACACCCATCTGCAAGAGCTTGTCTCCCAGTCTGAGGGGTTGAATGTTGTTAAAAGCACTTGAGAAATCAAAGAACATGATTCTCACAGCACTTTTCCCCTTGTCTAGGTGAGAATGTGACCTGTGTAAAAGATAAGTGATGGCATCGTCCACGCCCACTTTCTCCTGGTATGCAAATTGTAACGGGTCTAGTGCATGGCGTACCTGGGGTCTGAGCATACCTAAGACCAGTCGCTCCATTTTTTTCATCACATGTGATGTTAGAGCGACAGGCCTGAAGTCATTAAGCTCGCTGGTGTGTGGTTTCTTGGGGACGGGGGTGAGACATGATGTCTTCCACAGTGTTGGAACTTGTCCGAGACGTAGACTCCAGTTGAAGATGTGCTTCAGTGGCTCCCCCAGTTCAGCAGCACAGGCCTTGAGCAGCCTTATTCATAGCCTAATTCTATTCATACCCCTGGCAAATATTGATTTAATGTTGATTTTCTCTTGACCAATATGTTTGTTCTGAATGAAAATTACACTGCCAAATGGTTGTAAGACAATGTGGTAGAAACATGGAAACATTTGATCTTTTTTTAACATTTTTATGAAAAATGGCATGTCCACAATTATTCATACCCTTTTAAAATAATCACTGGAAACCTCTTTATTTGCAATCAAAGCTCTCAAAATGGTTCTTATAATACATACCAAGCCTCTCCATGTCTCCACAATGATTGTAGATCGCACCTTTTTAGCTGCAATCCGGGTTTTGAGGCAGGAACGATTATTTGCCATCACTCTGGCCTTGTACTCACTTTTTTGATGGATTGAGGTCTGGACTCTAAAATATGACATTGTTCTTTGTTAACCATTTCTTGACTTGTTTGGCTGTATGTTTTGGATCATTGTATGGTTTATGGTCCAATGATGCCTATTGGGGCAGGTCTCTTGGCACACTGCCTGATCTTTTCCTCCAGAATCTCAGTGTAGCATCTTGCTTTAGTGTTACCGTTTACTTTGAGAAGGTCACCAGGTCCCCCTGGTTGAAAAGCATCCCAAAATAATACTTTTCTAACCCCCACAATTGAAATTGAAATGGTGTCATTGTAATTTAATGCTTCTTTTTTATGCCAATCTCAGGCCATGTCCCTGGGTCAAAAAAAAAATCAGTGAAAGCTAAATTTTTTGTCCAGGTGTGCCCTTATAAAGGTTTAGCTGAGTTGTGCATTTTTGGAGAAGAGTGATCCATGATCAGCATCCAAGATGACCAAGTGATCCAATTTGAGATGGAGTGAACATTTCAACCACCAAAACACCATCCACAATGTGGACAATAGCTATAGAAATGTATAGCCTGGCTAGCGCCACCACTTCTCAATGAGACGTGGTCTGGGAACCAAACGTTCATTTTCTCGTATTTGAAAAAAATGCCCAGATCCGTTTATTGGGTGCCACGGATGTCTATCAAATGCGTCTGTGCATAGCTCATCATCGTCTTGCTTTCCCCCCTGTTCTGTGATTGGTTCCCTATCTCAGGCGAAAATTTGCTCCATGGTCTCCAGGCTGCCTTAGCAGCGTGAATCAAATCGCGCGCAAGGCAGCATGGGAACACCCAGGCTAAGAAATGTATTCGTTTTGGGTGTTTTTCAGACAATGGGACCTGGTGAACTTCTCAAAGTAAACGGTAACACTAAAACAAGGGGCAAATTGAGAATTTTGGAGGAGAAGATCAGGCTGTCTGCCAAGAGACCTGCCCCAATAGGCGGCATTGGACCATTAAACCACACAATGATCCAAAACATACAGCTAAACAAGGCAAGAAATGGTTAACCGAGAACAATACCAACATTTTAGAGTGGCCCAGCCATAGTCCATAGTCGTCAAGTGAGCACAAGGCCAGAGGGATGGCAAATAATCGCTCTTGACTCAAAACCCAGATTGCTATTAAAAAGGTGCAGTCTAGAATCATTGTGGAGACATGGAGAGGCTTGGTAGTTATTATAAGAACCAGTTTGAGAGCTGTGAATGTAAATAAAGATGTTTCCATTGATTATTTAAAAATTATATGAATAATTTTGGACACCATTTTTCATAAAAATGTTAAAAAAGATGAAAATGCTTCTTTTTTTGATTCCATGTTTCAGAACAAACATATCGATAAAGAGAAAATCAACATTGAATCAAGATTTGCCAGGGGTATGAATAATTTTGTTCTTAACTGTAAGTAGTAATCCGTGCATGGTAGCACCATTCTTCAGGGTGTAGCCCTCAGCACACAATTTCCACTTTTGTACATAAGTAAGTAACTTTTATTTATATAGCACATTTATCTATGCACAGAGTGATATGAATGTTAATTACACAGACGTGTGTGCAAGGTTAATGGTGCACTACAATCATGGTATTGCAATTAATAAATGGTTAATTAATAAGTGTAACGGTAAGTGTTTGTATTAAATGGCTAAATTACTTCCTTTCTTTAATGTCAGCACAATGTTTGGACAAGTCACATTTGAAAGTTCCCTTAAGTAGATGTTTTATTTTCAGAGATAGCTTTAATGTAGGGCTTCTCTCGAAACTAATCAGGGGCAGGAAGCAGTTTCTTAAAAGGCCCTTAACGCGTATATACCCGCATAAGCTTAATTTTTTCCTTTACTTCTACCACAATAAAACTTTACACAATGAAAGTCTACATGAAAAGTAAAACATTTTGTATTAGAAGTTTGTTTGAAAATTAATTAAAATATGCAAATGAGCAATATACTAATTGCATATGCCCAAAATACAACCTAATGGGGTTATTTTTTCCCCCATGAAAAGTAAGTTTGAAGTTGAAGTTTGAAGTTTCTTGGAAAACTCTTTTTTAAATATGCAAATGACCTCAACACTAGACGTAAAGTCACAAGTAGAAAAAACAGGGACCAAATAACTAACATATCACTTGCCACAAAAAGACTTATATTGACCATAAGAATTGATTGCACAATCTTGCCTCCAGTTGCTTTCTAAATTCTTTTTTTTTTCATTATTTGCAAACAAGCCTTACCTAACGACATTCCCCCACAGATGACATCAGAATAAAGTCAGAATAGCCATCTTAGTCATTACAAACTCACGGTTGCCTGATGCAGTCCTGCCTCTGAAAAGCTAGAAGTCACCTAGATACTACTCAGGTTTAGGAACTTAACATTCATCTTTTTACCACCATTTCCAACTGACATGTGATCTGGTAGTTTGCTGAAGTCAGATGTTAGTGAAGTGCTCACAGTTTAGATCTTGGATGTGCTGCAGGGCAGAACAGCTGGTTGAGGGAATACATGTCTTGTTGTGTGAACCTTGAAAATGAAAAATCTCTGAGTTATGAGGCTGTAAAAGTTTTGAAGTCATCAACTCGTATTAAGAAATTATAATTTTACCTACTTTTTTATTTTTTCATTATTGTTATACCTCAGGTAAATCCCTTCTCTTTTTAAGATTCAGTTTCCTCTTATTGCATACCACTATATGTGCATGTGTGCTCACTGACTCTAATGTGTGCTCACCTACTCTAATATACTGTATGTGTGCTCACTGCCTTTAATGTGTGTGTGCTCACTGCATCTAATATATGTGCGCTCACTCCATCTAATATGTGTGTGCTCACTGACTCTAATATGTGTGTGCTCACTGACTCTAATATGTATGTGCTCTCACTGCATCTAATATATGTGTGCTCACTGCCTCTAATGTATGTGTGCTCACTGCCTCTAATATGTGTGTGTGTGCTCACTGCCTCTAATGTATATGTGCTCACTGCCTCTAATGTATGTGTGCTCACTGCATCTAATATGTGTGCGCTCACTGACTCTAATGTATGTGCGCTCACTACCTCTAATGTATGTGTGCTCACTGCATCTAATATGTGTGCGCTCACTGACTCTAATGTATGTGCGCTCACTGACTCTAATGTATGTGCGCTCACTACCTCTAATGTTTGTGTGCTCACTGCCTCTAATATGTGTATGTGCGATCACTGCCTCTAATGTGTGTGCGCACTGCCTCTAATGTATGTGCACTCACTGCCTCTAATGTACAGCTCTGGAAAAAAATAAGAGACTACTGCACATTGAAATGAGTTGACGGTCATATTCAAAATGAAGAGACCACTGTAAATTTGAATATGAATGTCACTCAGCAACCGTAGGATGACATCAGAAAAATATGCAGCGGTCTCTTAATCTTTTCCAGAGCTGTATGTATGCTTACTATGTGTGTACTCAATGTATGTGTGCTTACTGTTTTTAATGCATGTGTGCTCACTGCTTCTAGTGTATATGCTTTCTGCTTCTAATGTGTGTGTACAGTAGGCCTACTCGCTGTTCAGTATGGGATATGACCTATGGAATAGGTTAAAACATGAGAATGGATCAAATGCAGAGGTCAAATTTCACTTCACCTAGTGTGTGACTAAGTAAAGACTTAAACCCACAGCATTAATTAGCAATTAGTCTTGATGGCCAAAAAACTTAATGTGTATGGTAAGCGTGGTGGGGTGTGGTATTCCATTAAGTACTCCATTTTGATAACAGTAATCTTGCTTGACATGATGGTAAATTAGAAACATTCCATTTATCTGTGTATCAGAATCTTTCTTCCATACAAACTATGACTCACCATTTGACATTGAGTATCCATTCAGTAACCTGAAACATCATCATCAACAACAGCAAAAAATGAAAATGACCTTTAAAAAGCCCACAAATTTCTTAATTGGGGGTGAACAATGCTAGGACACAAGCAGTATCCTGCATATCCTAAACAAATTAATATCAAACACCGGAAAATAAATCTGCACAAATCAGTCACAAATATGTAGTTAAAGTGGGATACTCCACACCTCATCCAGTTGAAGCTGCACAATCAGGTGTTTCACAACGGTAGGGTGGTAGAGTGTTAAAACCAAAAAAAACAAACTAGAGCACACATAAAGTCTTTACTAGTTCAAGCAAAAATTACTAATGATTCAACACCACTGTATCTTCGAAGACAGTGGTGTCAAAACGTTAGTCATGCACCAGTCCGTTTTCTTTGTTTCACAAATATGTAATTGGAAAAATACAGTAATAGTAGTAACAGCACAGTGCAGTTTCAAGAAACACTATGAGTTAAAAGATATCCCATAATATCTCACAATCAGCACATTTCTCGTCAATGTTATCTAATGTTATCGGTTTTATTTTGCAGACTGCCTAAGTACAGTACGTGGCATGTGACCTGCACATACCAGCTATGTGACATCAAAAATATGTCAGCTTGCTGCTCATTGGCTAATGTCTTAGTGCCGAATGCAATTTAAGGCCTGGTGGTCACCTAGCGTCTTTACTCCAGTTTTCTGGTTCAGGTAAGACCACCTCTGTGATACTGTTGAGTCGCCTTGTGTTACCTTTACCTAGCAAACAAAAGCTTTAACTCACACAGATATGTGAACCTACCAGTGCAATGTAGAGAACCATTTGGCTCTGGCACTTTCATTGTCATTCCAGGGACTTTTGGTTGTGAAAGAAAGTAACTGAGGAGAAAAAAAAAGGTGGAACTGCTTATTAGATCCAGTCATCCAGAGGCAAAACACTAACTACCAGGATTGGATTTCCTTACTGGGACATCTGAGGATTACACTGTGCTTTTTAGCAACAAGTAGGCCTACACAAACTAAAACAGTCAATTGGAGCAAGCAAGCATTTCCCCAACGGCTCCAAACTAGTCGACGGAGATAAACTAGGACTAGGATATAAACGAGGGCCTATTTCATGAAGACAACAAACACATGCTGAGGTCTGTGTTCATGACTGATTATTTTTTTCAGATATTCGGAGAGAACCATCATCTTCTGTAGCCATGGAGATGAGAGGGATACTGTCTTGCTTTGCCACTCTGCTTCTTGCTGGTATGTCTAACCCAATATCATTTTATACAGTTGGTCTTCATTCTACCCAAATAAAAGCATGCTATTCATATTTGTCATATTTGTTGGTCTTTGATTTGGTTTCAGTATTGCAATACACCTTTGTGCTCCTGAAGCAGGATGTTGATTATTATAAATTATTTCTTGCTCTGTCCAAGCCACTAGTGTTTGTTTCCCAGGATGTATAGCTTTTTTTTTTTTTTTTTTTTGGGGTGCAAATCTTTAAGAGATCTGACAATAAATATTGTGAAAAATGCACTCACAGTCAAATTCAATCAAATCAAAGAGATATAAACATGTATTTTCTTTAGAATGTATTTTATTTGTCTACAGATGCATGCCCAAACTTTTCCTAGGATTAATTTCAGATATAGGCCTCTTACACACCATATTCTAGTGTTATTCACAAACTACATGAATTACATTAGAATTACATGGGATAAAATTAACAATTAATTTACTTGAATAGACAATAAATACGAATGAGTTAGACACGTATATAAATAAGATAGAAATAATACCCTTAATTCATAGCTGAATGTAGTGGCAGATATATAACTATGGTGTTAGAACACACATGCAGTCACCAGTGTATAATACCTGTAAGATATATGAATAAATATATTATAAATATTAGTCATGATAATCAGGGCTGACACTAATAAAAAAATTAAAAAATTTCCAGGCCATGTCTTTGCGGGACCACCAGTTGCTCCCACGGACACAGGGGTCTGCTGGGTCATAGGGGACCCTCACTATCGCACGTTCGATGGCAATTTCTACAACTTCATGGGAAGTTGCTCATACGTCCTGGCCAAGAACATGGATGTGGACGCCACCCACCCAGCTTTTGAGGTCATTGCGAAGAACGCGAAAAGTGCAGACTCCCTCCTCACTGTCAGTGAGGTGACCATTAATGTCTATGGCAACGTATTTAGAATAGTGCGCAAGGAAATCGGCTTGGTCTGGGTGAGTTCATATTCTTTACTTAATCCAAATTCTAACTGAAGAGCAATGTGAGTTACAAAATGGTGGTTAAAATAAATAATTCTTGTAATTCCTAGTTCAATGATGAAATGTGGAATCTGCCTCTCAGCCTACGGCTTTCTTCACAAGGAGAGATCAGTCTGCAACAAAGCGGTCTGTCTGTGGTCTTCTGGACAGACTTTGGGCTGACTGTCCAGTATGACTGGAGAGAGTATGTGAAAGTGACCGTGCCTAGCAGCTTCATGGGAAGAGTAGGTGGCCTGTGTGGTAACTTTGATGGAAACAAAAACAACGATCTCATCAACCCAGACGGTTCTGTGGCAAAAAGCATTGAGGCCCTGGGAAAGAGCTGGAGGGTACCAAACCAGAGGGATGAACAGGATTGCAAAGATGAGTGCACCGGCGACTGTGGGGGCTGCAGCTGGTGGAGGCGTACAAAGGCTGATGTGTTCTGTGGTGTCATGACTCCAATTCTAGATCTTTCCTTTAAGGACTGCCATGCAGTCATTGAGCCACACATCTTCTTTGACATGTGCAAGTTTGATTACTGTCGAGGTAGTGACATGAAAAACTACATCTGCAACATGTTGGAAGTCTATACAGATGCCTGCCAAAGAGCTGGGGTCAAGGTCCACGACTGGAGAAAATTTCAACACTGTCGTAAGTAGCCATAAGATAACTAAAACTAGTTGTCAGCTGACATTGCTCAGCTGACTTGAGCAATAATTCTCAATATATTTTTATTAGTTCATCAGAGTTGTATTTATAAATGTGATGTCTACATGAAATGCACTTGAGATGCCGGTGTCTGAGCAGATGGTTCAAAAGCACTTATCTTCCCTGCAGCATCTCCTGCATGTCCAGAGCACAGCCACTTTGAGTACTGTGGGAATGCCTGTCCAGCAACTTGTGAAGATCAGTCTGCACCTTCCTCATGCAAAACCCCATGTGTCCAAACATGCACATGTGATGAGGGCTACTTCCTTAGCGGAAACAAATGCATACGCAAGGAGGAGTGTGGCTGCCAGTATAATGGGCATTATGTCCAGCCAGGAGAGACCTTCTGGGGCGATGATCAGTGCACAGAAATTATAACTTGCACCTCAGGAAAAATTACAAGAGCGAAGTCCTCCTGTGGTCTTGGTAAGACTTGTGCTGTGAAGAACGGCGTTAGTTCCTGCCAAGCTGTTAAATCTGCTGTCTGCACTATCTCGGGTGACCCTCACTACAACACCTTTGACCATGTAAAGTACGACTTCATGGGAACCTGCACCTACACAGCCTCTGAGAGCTGCCATCTGGACGGTACTGACCTCACCCCCTTTACTGTTGTGGTGGATAATGAGAAATGGTACGCCATGTCAAATGATCCCAAAGTGTCTGTGGCTAAGCTGGTGGCTGTGACCATTTATGGTAACACCATAATCCTGCGCAGGAATCAGGTTGGACTGGCCATGGTGAGTACATCTAGCAAATTATACTTTACATCAGTTTGCAGGGGGTCAGCAACATTATCTCTGGAGTTTTATAACCACTAGACCCCTGGTTGATCTTGGATACACAATGACCCCCAAATTACCTTAAGAACTAGTACTTGCATGGGGGCATACCGTATAGAAAATATCACAGTCCTTCCAGACATTTTTTCTGTTGATAAGTGACTTATCTGATAGTTCTTTTTCTAAAAGCAATTATTATTATTTTCAACACAGGTGAATGGAGCCATTATGAACCTCCCTGTGAACCTCAATGATGGACAGATTGTCATCCAGCAAATTGGTGCCAATGATGTAATCTCAACTAACTTTGGGTTGAAAGTGACCTATGACTTGGTGTACCATGTCACTGTCACAGTTCCTGATACATACGCTGGCAAGACCTGCGGTCTCTGTGGCAACTTCAACGGCAAAACAGACGATGAGTTTCAGCTCCCTGATGGCAAAATAACCAAAGATGTCACAGCTTTTGGGTCCTCATGGAAAGTTGGTTTGCCTGGTGTAGTTTGTGAGAATGGCTGCGAAGGTGACAATTGTCCCAAATGTCCAGCAAGCAAGAAGCCCAAGATTGAATCTGAGTGTTCCATCATCACTGACCCCAAGGGACCCTTTGCAGCTTGTCACGATGTTATTGACCCTGCATCCTACTACCGAGATTGTGTCTATGATGTTTGTGTGACAGAGGGAATCCAGATGCTTTGTCACAGCATTAATGCCTATGTCATTGATTGCCAAGATGTGGGAGTTAAGGTCTTGAACTGGAGGACACCCAACCTATGTCGTATGTATTGCACAATTATATTAATTTTGTATTTTAAAAGGTATCCTCTTTGTTCAATTTAACACATTGCCATGTTCTAGACATAGATGTCTATTTTGACCATCTATTATATTTTTATACTTGACAGTATCGACATAAGAGTGACATGACACTGTCATGAACGTGTAATAAACAAGTCATAAACATTTATGACATAGCGCTTCTGTTATTAAGTGACATTCGGTTTTTGTCATAACAAGTTAGGGTTAGGTTTAGAGTTAAGGTTAGGGTTAGAGGTTAGGATTAGGGTTAGGGTTAGGGTTCATGTGTCATGACAATGTCATGTGTTCATGACAGTGTCATGTCACTCTTATGTCAATACTGTCAAGTAAAGCGTTACCCTATTTTGTCAGTCCTAGCGAAGGTTGAATTTGAATATCTCTCATTGTTTTCGTTTCTCTTTTTATTCTCATCTTAAGCCCTGACCTGCCCAACAAACAGCCATTACAGCATCTGTGCTTCACCCTGTAAGACCCCATGTCCTGGGCTTACCAGCGTTACCTGTGCTGATGTCTGCGCTGAGGGATGTGCCTGCAACACCGGCTACTACTTTGATGGAACAGGTTGTGTACCACAGGACGAGTGTAGTTGCTACATCAACGGAAAGACCCTCAAGGTATGAGACCATTAAAAAAGCACTCCAACTTGCTTTTTTAGTGATATATTTATACGTTAGTATGACTAAAAACATATATATCTATTGATTTTTTTTTCTCAGATTGGAGAGACAGTGGTGGCCGATGACTGTACTGTCAAATATATTTGTCCTAAATCTGGACATGGCCATACTGAATCCATGTCTTGTGCCATTGATGAGACCTGTGAGGTTAAGAATGGCATTCGTGGATGCCATGCCAAGCAGTGCATTATGGGAAATAATGGGGTTTTCACCACCTTTAATGGCAGAGTAGCAGATGTGGGAAGAAAAGACAGTGGAATGTATGATCTGGTGACAACCTGTGACAGCACCACAACAGAGGGGTGGTTCCGGATCTTGATGGACCTGCAATCCTGTGGGCAGACTGGTCCAGTGATTGCTGTTGGCATCGCTGCCTTCTTCGATGGTGCATTTATCACGGTCAACAGCCAGTTTGAGACCTGGGTGAGTCTATTGGAAATATCATAAAACCAGGAGTTAATGTGTGAATCTGTGTTGTGCCTCATTGTAAAAAAATAATTGTATAAAATATAAATCATGTCAATTGTAAAGGCTGGAGATTAGAGTTATTACAGATGATGTACCGGTAGTAGAAGTAGTCCCAGCTTACTTCTGCCAGCTGGTGCTCCTCTACTATGAAATGTGCTATTCCCATGTCACAGGGATGCCAGTCTCTTTGTACACTCTTAAAATGAATGTGTGTGGACATACTCCACAGGGATTCATTCAGGGCTTATGTTAAAATTGTACTGAAAAGGGTTGCATCAATCATGGTACATTACTCACTGAGTTACTTTCCAGAAATCTAGTAGCATAGAATGTGATGACACAGTTGAACTCTTCTTACTTCATAGGGACCCTGAGGACTAGAGTCTATTATCCTGGACTGATCTCACATTTTCATTTTTTACAGGTTAATGGATTGAGGGCAACTCTGCCCATCAAGCTGGAGAACGGGGTTTCCATTCAAGTAACAAACGACCTGCTGGTGATCGAGAAGAAGTCTGCTGTTGTTGTGTCTTACAGTCGGTCACAGGAGATCACAGTGACCGTCAGTGACAGTGTGGCAGAGCAACTGTGTGGAGCATGTGGAAGGCCAGCTGAGAGCCTTTCAGTCTCCGTACAGAGCAACGTTTTTGAATGGTCACCAGTACATTTTACAACGTGGTAAGTTGACATCATGTGCACCACTGTAAAGTTGCTATCATGTGCACCACTGTAAAGTTGCTATCATGTGCACCACTGTAAAGTTGACATCATGTGCACCACTGAAAGTTGACATCATGTGCACCACTGTAAAGTTGCTATCATGTGCACCACTGTAAAGTTGCTATCATGTGCACCACTGTAAAGTTGCTATCATGTGCACCACTGTAAAGTTGACATCATGTGCACCACTGAAAGTTGCTATCATGTGCACCACTGTAAAGTTGCTATCATGTGCACCACTGTAAAGTTGCTATCATGTGCACCACTGTAAAGTTGACATCATGTGCACCACTGAAAGTTGACATCATGTGCACCCAGTGGTGGACTCAGACTTTTTGAAGGGCAGGGTGAAAAAGCAAAAAGGGCACATATCTCACAACATGGGGCCCCATGCAAAAAGGGCACATATCTCACAACATGGGGCCCCATGCAAAAAGGGCACATATCTCACAACATGGGGCCCCATGCAAAAAGGGCACATATCTCACAACATGGGGCCCCATGCAAAAAGCCATGATGTATCAAGCATGGAGTGAGCCACTGGGCCCCTGGGCAGAGACATGAAAAACTTACCCAGCATGATTGTCACACATAGCATGACCTGGGTAATTTGATTGAGGGCCCCCATTTAAGTATCAGGGGTGAATAACATAACCCATTATATATGATTGAGGGGCCCAATTCAGACATACAGTAAATGTACCATTTTTGGGTCATTTGAAACAGAAACAGTAAAGCTAAAACTCATAGTCTCATAGTTTTTAATTCCTTTTTACCTTCCCCTAGAGGGCACATGGTAAGAAAGACTGTAGGGCACTACATCTCATTATACTGGGATCTGTTCCTTTCCAGTGCAAGGGCACGTCATAGTGCTGCAGTGCACTTCATGAATTTTTTTCAGAAAGGCACCTATAGGGAAGCTCAACTATATATCCCATTGTAAGGGCACCTTTCACATATTTTCCACTGTAGGGGCATCCATTAGGAGATTTGCCTAAATTGATGCAAGTAGGGACACCCTTTACTTCACTGCTTCACATTTTATCCACTAGAGGAGCACCTACGTCGGCACTTCTTTATGCTCTCTCACATGTAGTGCAATATACAGGGCTGCATTCTACTGCATTCTGCACAGAAAGTGACACCCTTTGGAACGCTGTCATGTAAGAGCAGCATCGAGGGCACTCCTTAATGGCACCCCATTCCAATGGACACACATAAGGAACGCCAAGTGCAGACTATATTAATTATAGAGAGTCACATTACATTTACAACACTAGAAGCGCACTCATTAAGACACATTCTTCAAATTGATTGTTTGAAGTGGCACTAAATGTTTTTCTCATGTAAAGACCAGTCAATAGGACATTTTTGAGGGCATTTAGTGTGCGACCCTCCTCTGAGTCTGCCAGTGTTTGCACCACTGTAAAGTTGATAGTGGAATGAAGATGGTGGAATCACCAGAATTTAAATGGACATTTTATAATTTTCCTCTGAAGAATATGATAATGACTAGAAATAGATTAGTCACTGGAAGAAACTTATAAAACATTGATTTTGTGTTTTATTGGAGCACTAAATATAGAGAGCTTTTTAAATCAAGAAACAGCTTGTCTTGTTTATATAACTGCTTAATATATTCAGAGTTAGAGGACATGAACAAAAGTCCATGTTCATTCATGTCAAGAATTATTTTTTTCCTTCCATTTTCAGTCCACAGTGAAGAATCACAGAACCAAGGATTCATCATGAGGATGCCAAAAAAGCTCACATCTCCAACTGAGTTAAAAAATTAACCAGTGATGATGAACATGCCCTAATGAGATAATAAAATGGTGCAAAAATCATAACTGCCATATCTGTTATCACCAGTTACAACTTTTACTGATCCTGTATTCCATCTACAGTATGTATGATGAAATATGTTTTCAATAAAGCAGTGCATCAACCAGAAGCAATGTCTTGAAGTACCTGAGTAAACTAGTGGAATTCTTACAAAAATAGCAAACAATATTGAGGTCCAGCCCAAGTTTTGAGCAGCTGTATTTATACACAACTCTACTAGCCTACTCTCTCTTAGCCTACTCTCTTAGGGCACTTTCTGCTAAGATATCCAGATTTTTTACGCTTCACCCACCGCTCTGGTACGTATGCACCAAGTTGCTTGCAAGCACTGAATATCAGAATATCCATAGTATCCACTATCCACTGTTCTCACCTTCTAACTCCATGCCATAGTGCCATAGACTGTAATGAAAAACAAAATGAACATGTTACACAGCCAATAAGATTATACATGTTTAAAGGCTCGTTTTAAAGAATATCCACATTATACATTCCCCTTCTACGACCATTGTAGTAGTCTACTGGATGCATGGTGGTGCCCCCCATGTGTTTTGGAGAGGAACCTGAAGTTCTTTGGCATACCAGTAGGTTCTAGTAACATTTCACTGTGAAAAAAATAATGAAACTAATATAAAATAAAAATCATCAAAAATTAATATAAAATCAAAATAAGCTGCAAGCAGCAATGACGGGACCAAGCAGTAAGGCTGAAGTTGCAATGGCAACTCAATGCTGTGACACATGGCCATATGCTGTCCGAGTAAGGTTCATGTCTAGCTACCAAAGATTACCTGAGATATAAGGTCACTTTCTGTTTGGCGGCATCGCAGCGGATTTCAATTGGCTGTGTTAAGGAAACACTTGTGAATAAAGCTTCAAAAATCAAAACATATCTGAGCAGTATTAGAAGACACAACTAGTTAGTTTTAATTCCAAACACATCAACAACAATTACAAGCAAAAATGCATTTTTGCTAATTGCAGTGACCCCTAGAGGCCAAAGGTCACCAAATTTCTTGAGCATCCTCCTAATTAGGTCCTTAGTCCATGTACCAAGATTTGTTTTGATACCTGAAAGGCTACGGTATCAGCTCACTTCCTGTTTGGCGGCTTTGCCACCAACTTTGATTGGCTGTTACTGGCGAATGCTTTCCTCAATTGTTCCAGAAAGTAATGCATTGATAAGGCAGGGTCTGAAGATGGTCTGTGCCAATTTTTGTGAAGATCATATGAAATTTGTGACCTGTGAAAACTGTGTTTTTGATTAAATCCAATATGGCGGCGGAATCAATTATGTTGATGTTACAAGTTGGCATGTATCGGCCTAAAGTAAAAAATGCCTTAAGTAAAGGCAAGTAGGCCTTGAGTAAAAAAATGAGGAAATATCCAACCTAAGGATGTGGACTATTTTAATTCCAAAGGCCAAGGGAACTTTATCAGGATGCATAGCATCCTGGATCCATGAAATAACTGGCCTTTAAAGGTAAACTATGCAATTTCCTTACTGTTTTCTCGGTTTTTGCTTCTTTTTCGCTGGCTCTGTCATGACGAATGTCTGAGAAACTCCATCGCTACCTTTTTCTAGCCGGTGCCTGGCGTGTATGTGTATTTGAATGCAGTAAAGCAATTCGTTACACTCGTTATACTTCCTGACACTGAGGCTGTCAGCCCGCCGGCCCACAGTTGCAAGGGTGGTTTTCAGCTCACAGGCTAGGGGAAGCGAGGCGGCCACCATTCAACCCTAAAAAAAGTCATATAACCATTCCAATGACTCTGAAGCTGTTAAATGAAGGCAAATTAAGCTAAAAAAACTTGCATATTAAGCTAAAAAACCTGCATAGTGTGCCTTTAAAAATAAAAATCTGCCTGCCTCTATGAGAATTTAACATAGGGGTGCGAATACCTATGACCCATGTATTTTAAGGAAGAACATTTATTTATTTACGATACATTATTCATTTACAAGGATACAAGGATACAAGGAAGTTTATTGTCACATGCATATAGTTACTGGAAGTAAGAAATGCAGTGAAATTATGTCTGGTGTCAGCCTATTTGTGCATTAATGGGGGGGGGGTAAAAAGTGCAGTAGAAGAGGGGTTTAGTAGATTAAGTGGCAAGGGCTGCATAAAAAGGTGGGGGAGGATTGGGATTGGGTGGGGGGCACCAACAAGGAGCACCCAAGAGCAACAGGGGCAAGGAAAAACTCCCTTACCAAGGAAGAAACCTTGGGCAGATCCACGGCTCAAGGGGCTAACCCAACTGCCAGGGGTCTTGGTGTGTGTGTGTGGGGGGATGACAGGGGAGATGGGATAGTGTGCTGTGTATGTGGGGAGAGGGCAGTGTGCAATATGTGTGTTGGAGAAGCTTCCTCATGAGACAATGTGCTGTGTATTGGGGGGGGGGCAGTGTGCTGTAAGTATGTTGGGGATGTGTGTTGGAGAAGCTTCCTGATGAAATAATGTGCTGTGTATGTAGGGGGGGGGGGGGCAGGGACTTACTATTGCAAGCAGAGTACTGTATGTAATGTATGTGAGTGATGACAGTGAAGATGTGTGTGTGGGCGGGAGGGGAGTGGAGCAGTGACTGTGTGTGTGTGTGTGTAGTGTGTAGGTGGGTAGGTGGGGCATTTACAAAGAAAATTGGTGTCCTTGAAGGTTCGATATTTCCTCATATTTTTACTTAAGGCATTAAGATCAATTTGCAAAAGATGATTTTATATTCCTCTTTTTAGTCAACTTTAGCATGGGTTTAAAAGCCTAACTGTATGGACCCTTTCAAGAGAGTTCCATTATCAGCATCATAGTTGGCCCCACAAGACTTCCTTTTTAACATTCCATATGTTATCTTAATGCAGAGGAAGTAGATTGGGGCCCAAATAGAACGTTCAAGCATTGTTTTTGTTTTTATTGTTGAAAGGGTCTATACACAAAAGCAAACACACACTATGCACACACTCATTTACAGACACAAAGTTGCAAGAGTAGGGGATGAGGTAAGGAGATGGAGACAAATTAACAAGCGTGATTTATTTTTGCGGAGAGAATGTACAGGACTGAGCGCGGTCATATTTTGTACTACTTTGTGGTACATCTAGTTTATTGACGTGATGACCTTTTTATTTGTTGAGGCTATTCCCTGTAGTGCCTGTAAGTATTTCAGTACACCCAGTACACTACCACAGTGGTAGAGAGAAAATATAATAACATGTTTAATGTGCATATTGTATATCTGTATGTGTAGTCTGGTCTGAGTGACCGACTGAAGAAGATATACTTTCATTACAGCAGAAAGTGATATATGATAGTAATAAGATTAAGCCAGGAGAGGTATGTGTATTCAAATACAGATGCACTGCTTTATTGAAAACAAATATCATCATATACAGTTCTGCTTTATATGTCAGTGAATTTTGTAGCTATGATCACAGACAGGACAGTTAACACGATTTTGCACCATCGTGTCACGATTTGACAGTTTGTCCCATTTATGTTTTATATACAAGGACTTTTAGAGCTGACACTGTGGAGAACCCAGCACTATCCTAATGCTATGAAGCGAACATTTCAAATATGGGTAGAGAGGAAAACATATTGCTTCATTGATTGGCTTACAGTTGCATTATTAGGGCATGTAGGCGTTATTGGTACTTTGTATCTGCAACCTCATGGATAAACTCTTCTTTCTGTGATTGTTCATTGTGGGCTGAAAATGGAGAGAGAAGCAATTTAGTTTTGACAAATTGACCAGAATTTTGCTCATTGGTGCTGAACATTAAAAATCACATTGTAAATTCTCGTGATTAAATGTTATAGAGTGAACTGAATTTCACCATCTCTTAAAGCTTTCCTATGCTGCACATGAACTTAACACAGTGTAAAAATGAACTGGTGTCTACGCAAAAGTGTTGCTCTTTAAGGAGGCTGAAAGGCCGAAGGACATTATAACAAAGATTATATATGGCGAAGCAAGATAGTTTGTCGTTTGGCCCGAAATGGGGATTGAGTCCAGTCTGCATGAAGAGGTGTGTCGTTGACGTATTGATGAGTGTACGTAGCAACCGGCCAACAGCAGCAGAATAAATAACAGGCGCACACCTGCTATAAGGTTGATTTTCTCCAGACTGGAATGCTCAAAAATGCTAGAAATGTACCTGAAATACTCAGAAGGGTTTGAGAAACATGAAAATGTGCCCAAAATTCACATCCCTGTAGAACCAAGATCTTAACATTATGTGGTAAATTCTGAGCTATGGCCACAGAGTTCAATGGAACAGTTGCCGTCTCTGCTCTGCATAAAGGGGGATTTTGACTCCCCCTAATGCAATCCGGGTTCCCGGAAGTGGCTCCGCCATTTATAATCTTTGATCATAACTTTACTTACCAGAAATTAAAGATCGGTGATCTATAGCCATTGAGATAGTTTTGTATGGAGGATTTAGCGAAGGTGGCCTGGGCTGGATCTTCTGAGAACTTTCCACATGCGGCGCAAACATTCCTGGCTACACTGTCACTGACAGTCACTGTGATCTGCCAAGAAAGACTGTAAGACACAACAACAGCAGACATCTTCTCGATCACCAGCAGGTCATCTGTTATTTGAATGGAAACGCCGTTTTGCATCTGGATGGGCAGAGTTGCCTTCTTTCCATTAACCTGTTAAAAGCAAAAATGTGTGATAAGTTAATGGACTGTTAGTCCTCAAGATCACTAAAAGGTGGGGTTGAGCAACAAAAATGTTTTGGGCTTGAAATTGCATACGATTGCTGACTGCACCTTTAACACCTTTAATCACTAATGCCTTTTTTACAGCTAATGTCTGTGTTACAGCTGACATCATTTCTACTGCACAGTTTCTCAAATCAACTCCAGGATTTATGTTATTTTCCATAGACTCACCAAGGTCTCAAAGTTGCTGTTAACAACAACTGATACATCATCAAAGAAGGCAATGATGCCCACAGCAGTCATCTGACCAGTCTGCAGACAGGTCTGCAGGTCCATCATGATCCGGAACCATCCCTCTGCTATGGTGTCGTCACAGATTTTCACCAGATCATACATCCCACTGTCTTGTACATCTCCTACTCTGCCATTAAAGGTGGTGAAAACCCCATTATTTCCCATAATGCACTGCTTGGGATAGCATCCACGGATCCCGTTCTGAACTCCGCACATCTCATCAAAGGTACAAGACATGGACTTCATATGGCCGTGTCCAGATTTAGGACAAAAATATTTGACTGTACAGTCATCGGCCACCACTGTCTCTCCAATCTGTATAAAAAATCAATAGATTTATAGATTTTTAGTCATACTAACGCATGAATATATTCACTGTTAGTCACCAAAAAAAGCAAGTTGTTGTACAGTAGTAACATTGGTCATCGATGGAGTGCTTTTTAATTGTCTCATAGAGAGTTTTTTAATTGTCTCATACCTTGAGGGTCTTTCCGTTGATGTAGCAACTGCACTCGTCCTCTGGCACACAACCTGTTCCATTGAAGAAATAGCCAGTGTTGCAGGCACATCCCTCAGCGCAGACATCAGCACAGGTGACGCTGGTAAGCCCAGGACATGGGGTCTTACAGGCTGAAGCACAGATGCTGTAATGGCTGTTTGTTGGGCAGGTCAGGGCTTAAGATGAGAATAAGGAGAGAAGAGAAGAGATAGAATGAGACAGATTTGGATTTAAATTGGTCTCAAATGGAACTAACAAATTAGACAACAACACACTTCACAATGTCATTGTGTTAAACTGAATGGAGCAAGGGGGTAGAATACTACATGAAAATAGAGGATACATACGACACAAGCTGGGTGTCCTCCAGTTCAAGACCTTAACTCCCATATCTTGGCAGTCAATGACATAGGCATTAATGCTGTGACAAAGCATCTGGATTCCCTCTGCCACACAAACATCATAGACACAATCTCGGTAGTAGGATGCAGGGTCAATAACAGCGTGACATGCTGCAAAGGGTCCGTTGGGTTCAGTGATGATGGAACACTCAGATTCAATCTTGAGCCTCTCGCTTGCTGGACATTTGGGACAATTGTCACCTTCGCAGCCATTCTCACAAACTACACCAGGCACACCAACTTTCCATGAGGACCCAAAAGCTGTCACATCTTTGGTTATTTTGCCATCAGGGAGCTGAAACTCATCGTCTGTTTTGTTGTTGAAGTTGCCACAGAGACCGCAGGTCTTGTCAGCATAAGTACCAGGAACTGTGACAGTGACGTGGTACACCAAGTCATAAGTCACTTTCAACCCAAAGTCAATTGAGATTACATCATTTGAACCAATTTGCTGGACAACAACCTGTCCTTCATTGAGGTTCACAGGGAGGTTCATAATGGCTCCATTGACCTATTTAGAAAACCAGAATTCATTTTAAAAAACAGAATTGAGTTGTGTTATACATGACAGAAAGTGTCTAGATGGAGTGTGATATTTTCCAAAAAAATAACTGGTTTCTAAACTCAGATGAGAAGTAGTTGTGTTCAGAATTATTGGAATGTGTTTTAGATAAATCTGACAGCATGAAGGACGTTGTAAAACTTGCTGGCTCCCCATTCAGGAAACTGAAGTACATAAGCATAATCAGAAAACCGTACTCACCCAGACCAGTCCCTTCTGATTCTTTCGCAGGATTATGGTGTTACCATAAACGGTCACAGCCACCAGCTTGGCCACAGACACTTTGGGATCATTTGACATTGCATACCATTTCTCATTCTCCACCACAACAGTAAAGGGGGTGAGGTCGGTACCGTCTAGATGGCAGCCCTCAGCGGCTGTGTAGGTGCAGGTTCCCATGAAGTCGTACTTTACATGGTCAAAGGTATTGTAGTGAGGGTCACCCGAGATAGTGCAGACAGCAGATTTAACTGCTTGGCAGGAATTAATGCCATTCTTCACCTTACACTCCTCACCAAGACCACAAGTTTTCTTCTCTGATGTAATTCTTCCTGAGTTGCAAGTTATTTTTTGTGTGCATTCATCAGCCCAGATGCTTTGTCTAGGTTGTAGATAGAGCTCATTATACTGGCAGCCACACTCCTCCTTGCGTATGCATCTGTTGCCACTACGGAAGTAGCCTTCGTCACAAGTGCAGGTTTGGACACAAGGGGTTTTGCATGAGGAAGGAGCAGATGGATCCTCACAAGTTGCTGGACAGGCATTCCCACAGTACTCAAAGTGGCTGTGCTCTGGACATGCAGGAGATGCTGCAGGGAAGATAAGTGCTTTTGAACCATCTGCTCAGACACCGGCATCTCAAGTGCATTTCATGTAGACATCACATTTATAAATACAACTCTGATGAACTAATAAAACATATATTGAGAATTATTGCTCAGGTTAGCCTAATTTTAGTTATCTTATGGCTACTTACGACAGTGGGCAAGCCTTCTCCAGTCATAGACCTTGACCCCTGCTCTTTGGCAGGCATCCGTGTAAACTCCCAGCATGTCACAGATGTAGTTCTTCATCTCACCACCTCGACAGTAATCAAACTTACACATGTCAAAGAAGATGTGTGGCTCAATGACTGCATGGCAGTCCCTGAACTGGAAGTTTAGTATTGGGGTCATGACACCACAGAACACATCAGCCTTTCCTCGCCTCCACCAGCTGCAGCCCCCACAGTCACCGGTGCACTCATCTTTGCAATCCTGTTCATCCTTTTGGTTTGGTACCCTCCAGCTCTTTCCCAGGGCCTCAATACTGTTTGCCACAGAGCCGTCTGGGTTGATAAGATCGTTGTTTTTGTTTTTGTCAAAGTTACCACACAGGCCACCAACTCTGCCCATGAAACTGCTGGGCACGGTTACTTTCACGTACTGCTTCCAGTCATACTCCACGGTCAGCCCAAAGTCTGTCCACAAGATCACAGACAGACCACTTTGTCGGAGCGTGATCTCTTCTTGTGAAAATATTAGAGTGACAGGCAGGTTCCATACTTTATCATTGACCTGCGAATAACACAAATAAATGGCTTTAGCACTAACATTACTCAATCAAGGTCACAAAAGGTACAATCAAGGTCACAAAAATGGTCAACTCACCCAAACCATGCTGAGTTCATGACGGAATATTTTGATCACGTTGTCATAGACATTAATGGTCACCTCACCGACAGATGTAAGCAGTGAGCCTGCGCTTTTTGTGTTCTTCGCAGTGACCTCAAAAGCTGGGTGGGTGGCGTCCACATCCATGTTCTTGGCCAGGACGTATGAGCAACTGCCCATGAAGTTGTAGAAATTGCCATCGAACGTGCGATAGTGAGGGTCCCCCATGGCCCAGCAGACCCCTGTGTCCGTTGCAGCAACTGCTGGTCCCGCAAAGACATTTCCTGGAAAATAAGCTCTTTATTAGTGTAGACCTTGGAAAAAAATATGGAAAAAAAATAAGCTCTTATTAGTGTAGACCTTGATTGCTATCACCACCATTTAAATGTAATCTTATTGGTATTATATCATGGTGACAACTTTTTAAATACCGTTGTCATATATTTGCCACTCCCAATTAATTACAGTAATAATAATAATATTAAAAATCAATATTATTATTAACTACTGACTGCGTTATCATCTATTCATTTATCCCATATTAATAAGGCTGTTAATTACTCAGAATACAAATAAAGTTCACGAATAGGTAAATAAATCAATCAAGGTAAATGAGTCCTAACGCAACATTTTAAACCTGCCACGGTGTATCAGAGGCACACATTTACATTTAGCAGACACTTTTCATCCAAATTGACTTAGCCTACTTATTATGTCAATTCTATCACAAGGGAAATTGTACACAGAGGAACTTGGGGTTAAGTGCTTTGCTCAAGGGCACAACGGTGGATGCTGGGATTTGAACCTCAAACTTTTCAGGCTACTGCATGCTAGCCCAGCTCTTAACCACTACATTACTACCATCACCACTATCATGTTAAAATTATTAATTTTAGAGAGTGACTGGCATGGGCAACCTTTGAGGGGAAAGCTAGGAATCTATGAATCCTTTGAGTTCTCGGATACGATTGCACATTTAACATGGAAATTTCCTTAACCTTCCTCCTCAACCACGGTAAAATGTGTCTTTAAAGTTTAAAGGCCCCCTTTGCAACATTTACAAGTTAATAAAACAGTTTAGAAATTATTGTGATGGTTAAATGACCTGTTGTGGCGAAAAAGTTCATAGATCCAGGATAGGCTACTATGCATCCTGATAAAGTTCCCTTGGTCTTTGGAATTAAAATAGGGTATGTGATGATGAGGGGCTATTTTAATTCCAAAGGCCAAGGGAACTTTGCCTCTATATATCTACATTGAAGAGCAGTATTACTGTGGTATTATGTACATACAGTAAAATACTTCCATTTTGTGCCACAGTCCATTATTTCGGAGCAATTTATGAAGACAACTGTGAGACATACCAGCAATAAGCAGAGTGGCAAAGCAACGTAGTATCCCTCTCATCTTCATGGCTACAGAAGATAAATATTTTTTTCTCTGGATGTCTGAAAAATAATCACAGCCATGAGCACAGACCTCAGACATAGTACAGTGCACATTGTCTTAATGATTTCACATCAACAAAACAGATTGTGCATTCAGTCAATCATAGTCTGAAGAAGACTGAGACTTTGCATGGCTACAGAACCATCTGAAAGCTTTCTGAGTCGATTCAAGTGAGATGGTCTTACCTGGACCTGGCAGCAGATACAAAGACTCTACAGTTCACCTGGCCTTATAATGCATTTGGCATTGAGTCATTAGCCAATCAGCTGCAAGCTATTAGATTTTCATTATATAATGGTTGGCACCGTCAGGCCTGAGCTCTGTGTACTGTACTGTTTCTAGGCAAAAAGACGAACAAAAGGCAGTTCTAATGTGATTATTCAGCCTCAATCTGTTTTCTTTTGTCTGTCTGTCCAAACTCATTTGAGAAATAGTAAATTAAAAGATTTTGTAGCAATAAGAAACTTATTGTGTTGAGTTGACACATTACTTTGGATCTGACTGAATGCAGTCAACAATGGAACTATTGTCTATTACTACACTACCATTGTCTATTGTCTACTATTGTCTATTACTACACTCCATCTCTATGTGTGTTATATTTTAATACATCACATATTTTTCATCGCTTTTCCAATTATACATTTGTGTCAGATTTTGCTAGTATAGATTTATTTTTCTATCTTTGTTGAGAATATGCAACCAAAGTTTCAGGCGGACAAAAAGTGCTTAAATAAAGGTAAATTTCATTTTCACCTTGATGTTCCATGACTGGACGAACAGTTACATGTTGACTCATAGTTTTTATGAAAGTTAGTTTTCCCGTAATCATGTAAATGTTAATACCTTTATCCCCGTAAAGCAAGATTACAGAGGATAAAGAGGAATGCTCAACACTTTCATACACACATTTGGCTACTTTGTAGGTTGACTTATTAATACTTGACTAACAGCATAGGAATTTGTCTTTTTTAGACCACTTTTAGGCCACGACTAAATGCTGCTAGAATTTGAATGCTTTATGTGTTTATGTGTTTTAAACACATAACGTCACTTGATTATTTAGGCTTGGCAATGTATGGTGGTATGATGTTTTACACATCCCAGCTTGGAATGCATTTTTGTATCTGCATGGATATAGAGATTTTCATGACTTCAGCTGCTTGCATTTCACTTATTGTTTATATTTATTTAGGTTTAGGACATAAGAACAGTAGGTAATCCTTTAAACACATTTATACTTAAGATGGAAAGGTTCAGACATTAACTTTTCCATCTCAGTACAACTTAAGACATTGGAAAGCGTTGAGAACTGCTGACTAGAAGTTGGATGCAAACACAAAACATCCAGAATGAATCATCTTTATGAAAGAGAAGTATTTACTTCGTAAACAGGCAAAACAGAAGAGAACAGCCAGGGGCCGCGGTCAAGAAACAAGGGTGCACACAACATGAAGCAGAAACACAATATGCTCAAGAAAAATGACAGACCAAGAACAAGCCAAACACCGGGTGTAAATACAAAGAACCACACAGAGGAAACAGATTATTGGCAAACCACACGACAAGTGAAAAGAACAAAGCTAATCAATATGATAACTAATGAGAGACTGATAGGGGTGGAGACAAAGTCACAAGCCCAACCGTGGAACAATACATACATTTACAAAACAAACAAAGTGTTGCACATTGCCAGACTCCCTGAGTTGGAGTGAGTGACATTATCAACCTAACACAACTTCAACCTTCATTTTTAACCCTTGTAAAGTGTTCAAATTTTTGTTACACAGCCAATGTTCCCGGGTCTGGTGGACCCACCAGATTATCAGGCTTTTAAATCAATACAGCCATAACAATTTATGCAAAAATACTTGATTACTTGACTAAACAGATGTTTACTTTAGCTCAATTACCAATGATATAGACATCATTTATGGTTCATATTTTCCATTTACCCCTTTGACATCACATTTATGATCATACTGTATGATCAGTTTCGTTTTTGTGAGAAAATGAGGAAATTCCATTATTAAAAAAAGTAAAAAAATAAACAAGATTTTTGTTATTAATCATTATTGGTGCTTATTTCTTAGAACTTAATCAGAACAGGTGAAAGTGCTTGAAATGGAACAATTTTGTAACTTTGTGTGTGAATAGCAGGTGCAGAAAGACAACATTTCCGCAAACAGACACCTACACTTACACACGTACACATACAGACGCACAGACACACACAGAAACGCGCAGACACAGACACACACACACAGCAGGCCCAGTTAGGAGGAGGACACAGTGAAGGTACATAGGACTTATTACACTCGGGTCCACTGGGTGCTACTGTCCAACTACTATCCATGATGATTAAAATGTGCTACTCTCCAACTTGATCTAACTACACTATGTAGCCTACATAATATGATTTTAATATGTAGGCTACAGATATGTAGGCTATATTTAACATTTATTTTCTATTTGGTCTGTTATGAAATCATGCCCATATAAGCACAGCTCAGTTTTAAGAAACTAACTTAAATACATGCATGCTTAGCATTTTGTGAAAAGAAATCATTAAGGCTACATTGACAAACTCTTAACCGTGAGCTGCCTGTGTATTCTCTGATTGTAATATTTACAGATATCTAGGCGATGTAAGCACAACTCAGTTTTAAGAAATGCAGCCGAATTTTGCTATAATTTATTTAAAAACCGGATTACTCTGGAACAGCTAACTATACACGGGAATGCATTACACCTTTGTGTTCGGTAAGGTCTGCTGTTTATTCTGATTTATGGTTTGTCATGTGTTGCGTGAAGAGTGTGTAGGCCTACGATATTCCACCGAGACCAATGGATGTGGAGATGGGCGCAGAAAATAATTATTAAATCTCTTGAAGTTATTTTTCTCGCGAACTGTTTATCACAGCAAACAGTGGCTAGCTAGCACCGTTTAAAAGCTGAGAAAAGGCTCTTTCATGTGACACATGTGTGATGAGCAGGGATGGATTACTGCACGGGCCTACCGGGCCCTGAAGCCCAAGCCTTTGCATGAAATCATTGCCTCAATATCAACAAATCAGGATGTAGGCTATGAATCTGATTGAATTTAGTATTGGCCATCCCCAAAATGCACCAGAATACAGGAAATCACATCAAACAAATTAAACATTTTCTGGGGGAGGACCCCCAAACCCCCCCTCCCACATATATGAAAATAAGTGGGGGGCCCTTAATACATCTGGGCCCAGGGGCCCGAAAGTTCATAATCCGCCCATGGTGATGAGTAGCCTACTTCTCGAGGAGTTCAACAGAGAAGAATGGGTGAATTTGGACGCACTTCATGCTTGTAGTGAAGTAAAGCTGAAGTGCTGCATACTGCGCAGGAGACTGTGGCTCACTGGTAGTTATTATAGGTAACTTCAAATCAGCGCGATTTACCCTTATAGGCTACTGGACATTACAAGATCTGTACGAGATGATCCGCAGCACTGAAGTGAGACATGATTTAACTCTTTGTGTAGCGCATGTGAGCGCTTTTTCCCCCATTTCAACCTGAATATTGGTGGGGACATTTCAGTCGTAATTTGACATTGTGTGGACACGTCCTTCGGTCCCCGCGCAAATCTACGTACGCCCCTGCCCAAACACCTTCTTTGTAATAGTTACAGTATGTGTAGGGGGGGTGTGTGCAGTCATTGAAAATAAGTTATTTTTTATGTTCTTCACAGAAAATGGGCCAAGCAAGGTCAATGAGTTTGAGTTAGGAAAAATAATAAATATACATTTTAGCAAACATTGAAAACGGGTCCCACAGACCCAAACACATTACAAGGGTTAATCAGCTTCAATCTCTCAGGTACTTTTGTTCATCCATCCAAACTGACAAGTTTATAAAAAGGCTACTAATGAAATAAGTCGGTACACCATAAGTTCCAGACATTGATGCAAGCAGCATAGGTTTGCCCAACTGACTGATGAACAATAGTAGTCTGCCCTCATACCCTGCAGAAAGGCTAGGCAATCAAGGACATGGGTAGATGGAGGAGAAATCAAAAATAATAAATAATAAGTTCTATGGAGATGTGCAAAAGTTGGAGAAAGTCAGATATGTGTGTGTGTGTGTGTGTGTATGTGTGTTTTGACGTGTGATGAAATACGCCCCATCTTGGACCTGAGAGTACTGAACCGTTACATACGGACATACACTTTCAAAATGCTGACACACAAGCAACTTCTCACGTCCATGAGACCGGGAGATTGGTTCACAAAGTTGGACCTAAAGCAGGTGTATTTTCACGTCAGGATTCACAAACACCACAGACAGTTCCTGAGGTTTTATTTCGAGGGCAGAGCTCTAGAATTTCAGGTTCTACCATTCGGGTTAGCTACCGCGCCCCGCCTGTTCTCAAAAATAATGGATGCTGTCATATCCCCCCTCAGGGAACTGGGTATGAGAATATATGGCTACCTAGACGATTACCTGCTTTGCGCCCCATCGGCGCAACAAGCAGCGGAGCACACGCTGGTGTTCCTCAGGCACCTGGAGTCTCTGGGTTTCGTGATAAATTACCAGAAAAGTGTATTAACCCCAGCACAATCAGTAGATTTCCTGGGCCTCACTCTGGACTCCACGTCATTCCGGGCCAAGCTGACATTACAACGAGTGGAGTCGTTCCACAGATGCCTCTCAGCTTTTCAACTAGGGGAGAGGGTCAGGTTTCGCACTTGCCTTCGCCTGCTTGGCCTGATGGCGTCTATGATAGCAGTGGTGCGTCTGGGACAACTGTTCATGAGAGACTTCCAGAGATGGGTGTTCTCGCTACGCCTGTGCGCGGAGCGGAGAGCGCACATGAACAAACTGGTGCTGGTCTCCGCGTCGTGCCTTCGAGCACTGCTTGTGTGGCGAGATCCCACACTGCTGACACAGGGAGTAACGATGGGGCTCGTCTTGATGCGTCGCGTTGTGACAACAGACGCGTCGCTGAGCGGTTGGGGCGCCACGCTCGAGAATCAGGCGGTGAGCGGCTCTTGGTCAGCGCAGCAACGTCAGCTTCACATAAACGTTTTGGAGCTGGTAGCGGTGTTCTTGGCATTGAAACACTTTTTGCCACTGCTTCAACACCAACACGTTTTAGTCCGCACAGACAATACGACGGTGGTTTCTTACATAAATCGTCAGGGGGGGTTGCGGTCACTTCGTCTTCACCGCATAGCCCGCAACATGTTACTATGGGCGCATGGTCATCTCACGTTCCGGGTGTTCTGAACGTCAGTGCGGACAGATTATCGAGGGCATCTCTCTCCAATCAGGAATGGAGGGTACATCCTCGGATAATAGAGTTTGTATGGGAACGCTTCGGCCGAGCGGAGTGTCAATTTATTTGCATCGAGAGAGAACACACACTGCGAACTGTTCTTCTCCATTCGGGACAAGGATGCTCCGCTGGGCACAGATGCCTTGGGACATCCGTGGCCGAACGTTCTGCTGTATGCGTTTTCCCCCGTTTACCTTATCCCCCACGTACTGACGAGAGTGAGAGAGAGAGGTCTTGCATTGGTGCTGATCGCTCCGTGGTGGGCGAACAGACCCTGGCTGGCGGAAATTTTCCAGCTACTGGCCGAGGAGCCGTGGCGGCTCCCCCATTGCAAGGATCTCCTGTCTCAGATGGGGGGAGAGTTGCTGCACCCAGACCCGACACGGTGGAATTTACATGCCTTCCTCGTGAAAGGGCAGCGCTAAGTGCTGTAGGTTTACCACCTAACGTTATTGCCACTATTCAGAGTGCCAGAGCCCCTTCTACAAGGTCTCTGTACGATCTGAAATGGAAAGCGTTTAAGAGGTGGTGCGATCGAAAGGGCGTCATTCCCTTTCAATGCTTAATCTCTTATGTGCTCATGTTTCTTCAAGACCTGTTTGAACAGGGCTTGGCCTTTTCTACTATTAAAGTCTATCTGTCAGCAATTTCGGCCTGTCATGTAGGTTACGATGGCGTCTCTCCCGGGGCGCATCCTCTCGCATGTAGATTTTTAAAGGGCGTCGTCGCCTCCGACCGGCGGTTCGACCAACACTCCCGTCCTGGGATCTGTCCCTGGTTCTGAACGCTCTCTGTGGAGCGCCTTTCGAACCCCTGCAGGATGCGAATATTAAAATTCTATCTTATAAGACGGCTCTCTTGCTGGCACTCGCCTCAGCGAAGAGAGTGAGTGAGATTCATGCTTTTTCTATGCACCCTTCTTGTTTGGAGTTCGGTGCGAACGGCAATATGATGACTTTGCGGCCCAATATAGCGTTTGTGCCTAAAGTGCCTATGTCTTACGGCTGCTCAGCGTTGCAGCTGTCCCCCTCCATTTTCCTCGAGGAGCAGGAGAGATTGCATTCTCTCTGCCCGGTTCGTGCATTACGCTTGTATTTGGCCAAGACTGCATCTTTCAGGCATAGTGACCAACTGTTTGTGTGCTTTGCGACGGGGTCTAAGGGGCGGCGCACTGTCGATACAGAGGCTATCTCATTGGATTGTTGAGGCTATTGCACTGGCCTACCGGGCCTCAGGGAACGACCCTCCTGTTGTCAGGGCTCATTCTACCAGAGGTATGGCCGCGTCCTGGGCCGCGTTTCGGGGTGTGCCTCTCCAGGCTATTTGTGCGGCCGCGGGCTGGGCCTCACCGCATACGTTTGTGAAGCACTATCGCCTCGATGTTACGGCGTCTACTGTGGCGCACGCTGTGTTTGAGACTGGAGCGTCTAGGCCCGCGGAAACTGCTTCATAGCATCTTTCGGCGTGGCTTTGACCTTCAGTTATATTGATTAGGCTCTGAGCATCAGGGGCGTTGTTAAAACTCCTATAGAGTACAGACAGAAAGAGAACGAAAGGCTATTTCATAGCGCGGTTCTCTGAGGGAGATAAGTGAGACACAGACTTGCGTCGCCCCTTCTGCTTGCTCGTCTTTCAGAGCTGGTCAATGTGAAGATGAGTGAGCGGTCACGGTAATTTATAGGCGGGCGGGGCGCCTATGATTGACAGCTCACTCAGCCAATAGGCGTTTTTAAAGGGCTTCAAGAGCGGTCGCGCGAGGGTGCTATATCCCATAGAGTCACAGTCTGTGTCTCACTTATCTCCCTCAGAGAACCACGGCTATGAAATAGCCTTTCGGTCCTTATCCGGAATTTTCGACAGGTTGAGCCAAAAAATGCCTCTGGGCTACCACCGTCAAACCCATTGCCCGCCCTATGGCCTGGTTCGAGCAGCGAGTGGATCTCATGACGAAGTCCATTGCCGTGCGAATCTCGGCCCACAGGTCCTTTATGGGCTTGCCCTCGTCGATTGCTGCTCCAACCTCTGCCTGCAGCTCGGCGCCGTAGGGCGAAGAAGCAGTGACATTGTATTCTGAGCACGGGCAGCCTGTCCGAGGACTTTGAAAGTTTTCTCCAGTTGTTGGGAGGTAAACTTTGGCTGTTTGTGCGGTAACTCTGAGGATGCAGTCAGGCCCATGTTAGCGTCAGGGGCTAAGTAAGATGTCAACGACTGCTCGGCTCTGGGGCAGTCTGATAGGCCCCTTTCTGCTGCGCCCTCCATCTCAGTCAGAGCCCTGAAACCAGCGATAACAACCCTGTTGGAGTAGGGCTTGTTCCACGTTTTCACCACA
The DNA here is from genome assembly GCF_017589495.1 of Alosa alosa. Taxonomy (NCBI): domain Eukaryota; kingdom Metazoa; phylum Chordata; class Actinopteri; order Clupeiformes; family Clupeidae; genus Alosa; species Alosa alosa. The sequence goes on from NC_063208.1 coordinate 12,860,398, forward strand.
TCGTCCAAACAGTCCTGGAAGGGGGGCACCGAGGGTCTAGTTGCTGGCGCTGGGGGCGGGAGGAAATTACTGTCGAGCCTATTGCTAACTCGTGCTGGTGGCGGCTGTGGCCACTCGACGCCGAGACGCTGGGCTGCGCGTTGGCAAGTTTCCAAAAAAAGGCTAAAGACACGAGGTAGAGTAAGGTAGTCAAAACCCGATGTGAGGGCAGCGAGCAGGTGCGGCTTACCCCAACAAGGCAGGCTAATAGGAAAAGTTCGGAGATGAGGCTAGCCGAAGCGGCCAAGTTCCAGAACCGTCCATATGTGAGGCTAGCTCCTTGCAAGCAAAGCGGCGCGGAGTCCTCACTAAAAATCTTTTTTTTTTTTTTTGTAAGAATCCGAATATCTCGACGCTTCGCGGGGTTGAGAACCTCTTCCCCTATGAAACAGTTAAGCCGGGATAGCGGAAACAACTCGAATCTAGTCGATGTGGTATAACTCTGTCAAGTGGCTTCAGCGAGTCTTGAAGAGTTAAAAATGTGAAGATGAGTGAAAAAGTGATATCTTACTAAGTGTTATAATCTTATATTAAGATACAAAATCTAGTTAGTATTGTTTTTAGTATAAGGACACTTAGAGTATAAGGAGCTTTCTTGTAAGATTATTTTACTTAAAATAAGTCAAAATCTTCTTAAATTAAGACATAAAAAACAAGTAAATTGATCTGCCAATGGATTAAGAAAATATATCTTAAAATTTAAGGTTTAAGACAATTTGTCTTAAATCTTAAATCTCATCTTAAATTAAAGTACATTATCTTATGAATGAAGGAATGAATTTCCAACATCCCAAAGGAATAATTTTCTCACCCCCACAATTGAAATGAACATGGTGTCATTCAATCTCAGGCCATGTCCCTGGGTCAAAAAAATCCAGCGAAAGCTAAATTCATTGTCCAGGTGTGCCCTTATAAAGGTTAAGATGAGTTGTGCATGTTTGGAAAATAGTGATCCATGATCACATCCATGATGACTAAGTGATCAATTTTGGGATGGGGTGAAAATTTCAACCACCAAAACACCACCCCCAAAGTGGAGAATAGCTATAGAAATGTATTAGTTTTGGGTGTTTTTCACATAGGGTAGGTTGTAACACATTTTTTGAAAATGTTACAGCCTGTGGAATGGGGCTAGTAGACCTAATGTCTGTTTAATTTCATCTTCGTGTGTATGACTGTTCAGCCCTCTCTCTCTTTCCATGAGAGACACAAATACATACACACACAAAAGTGTAAACGTGGTTTTTATATTTAGTTTAAAACGTTAATATGATCCCCAATAGGTGTTACAATCTACCCCAGTAGTGGGGTAGGTTGTAACAAAGGTACACACTGTATTTGTCATAATCTCACAAATTCTGTAATATAGTTGAAGAGATTTAAATGGTTGCCACTTGTAGTAGACAAATGTGGGTACTTTGCCAAAAAGTTCCAGAACTGTAGCTTTAAAAGAAATGGTAGTTTTAGGTGCTGAAGAAAAATGTGTTACAACCATACCGTCTCCCCTACTGATAGCCTACAGTGCACTCTAATGGTAAAATTGAGTAAAAAGAGGTATTTGTGTTACTCTTACCGTACACTGAAAACAGTGAGGGAAATCTTACCGGGAGGTATAATAACTTTGTCACAATTCCAGGACATTTTAACCCCTTAATTATTAAGATATGGGCATTTTCAGGTGTATCTTCAGGTGAACCAGAGTACCTTTTTCATAACATTCCCTCACTTTCAGAATTGTGTATTCTCTGTTTTTTTTCCCATGTTGAAGAATGACTATTTGACCTCTGTGTCTAATTTTCATCTCAGTGAAACAACTGAGGAGGTCGCTTACTGATTGAAATATGAAGAAATATAAACACTAGGGGTGTGAATCTCTCATGTAAAAGACGATACGATTCGCATCTATACATGGGCACGATTCGATACAAGAAAAGATACATGTTTATAAAAAACGATTCAGTACGATTCCATGCGATGCGATTCGATGCAATTCGATGCAGTTCAAGAGTGGAAAGCATTCTGAAAGATTTTTTATAATTTGCTCAAGGTGCACATTAATTTTATATTATCAATTATCATGGTCATGGTTGTCAATTAGGCAACAAAATGTGTGAATATGATTATCTAAACTGAAGTTCGTTTCATATACTGTATTGAAATAAAAAAAGAATAGTCTACATTTCAGTCAAACACAGCAGCCAAATACAACATAAAAATACATTTTTATAGACTTTACAGATTTTATAGAGTTATATCTGATTGTTTTCATGGAGCTGTAGCCTTGTTGAGGTAAGACAATACTGAAATAAAATAAAACAGTGCTTAAGACACTCTTGGCCTTTTCTCATATAGGCCTAGCCTACCCTACAAGAATAAAATAGGCCTACAAATCAATGAACTCTCTGGGCTTATTTTGTTCCAACAGTAGACCTAATGCAGAAACCTAAAATGCCACAAGTCTGAGTGAATATGAACAAAATCATTGGCTAATAATTTATGCATCATTTTAGCAGCAAGGGCCAAATTATTAAGGAACATTAAGGAAATCCCTTCATCAAAGGTAAGGCTACTCTACAGACTACCGTTGCTGTTTAGGAATGCTATAAGTGCTTAATTTCGCGCTGGATTTTGAAAAACAAAAGCCGACCGAGTGCAAGTTGTCACATGGTTAAGTTGCAATAGATGTATGGGTAATGAGGTCATTTGACAACTTTGGGCAATGAATGTAACCAAAAACGAACTGCATTACCCACAATTCCGTGCCACGTATAGTTTCAAAACGGTGAGCAGAAAAGGTTGTGCACCGATTCACAACAAGTAAATCGATATAATGACCGGTTCATTTCAGATTTACTGTTATATTTGTTATGAAATAAATATTAGTACATACATACAACATATTCTTGAGCATAAACACAACTGAAGTGTATGCAGTATTTTTCATATTAACAATAGATTACTTTCTCTCAGTCAAAAAATAGTTCTGATGATGTTTTAATAATGTCATAGAGTTTATATGACAGAGGAAATGTATTGATAATAGAGAAGCAGTATGTTTATGAGGCATTATTCTATTGAGAAATGTTTTACAAATATGCTCATAATTATGCTAACAGGAAATATGTGTGTTTATAGGAAATTAATTACAGCATGTGCAAAAAACAGGATCACAGGATCGTCTTCAGATGGGTTCACTCATATCAATGTTTTCATCAGTTGCTAGAATAAAAGAACAAAAACAGAAATGAAACATTAACTAATGGCTTCTAATATGTTTATCAAAACGGGCATGTCATACATGATTATGTCATTGTAATTGTCATTATTTGTTATGTGTGGGTTATCTATGAGTAGGAGAAGTGACTATCTGGAATGAGATGAAATTAAAACAATGTAATATTGTGATTTACTATTAACGTCCAACACTTCATATAATTCCAACATCAATAAGGTTTGTAAATTCGGCTATTAGAGAAATCTAGTTAAACTTCAGGTAAATTAATGCCTCTTAACGACTAAGTGAAAAGACACCCCAGTTAGAGTCTTTGACATAACACTAAGGACACCATAACTTTACTTACCAGAAATTAAAGATTCCTGATCTATAGCCATTGAGATAGTTTTGTATAGAGGATTTAGCGAAGGTTGCATCTTCTATGAGTTTTCCACATGCACCGCACACATTGCCGGCCACAGTGTCACTGACAGTCACTGTGATCTGCTGTGAACGACTGTAAGACACAACAATTGCAGACATCTTCTCGATCACCAGCAGGTCGTTTGTTATTTGAATGGAAATGCTGTCTTGCTGGAAGGGCAGAGTTGCCTTCTTTCCGTTAACCTGTTGAAAGCAAAAATGTGTGATAAGTTAATGGACTGTAGTCCTTAAGATCACTAAAAGGTCAGAAGTGGGGTTGAGCAACAAAAATGTTTTGGGCTTGAAATTACATACTGTACGATTGCTGACTGCACCTTTAACAAACTCTGTAATGCCTTTGTTACAGCTAATGTTTGTGATACAGCTGACATCATTTCTACTGCACAGTTTCTCAAATCAACTCCAGGATTTATGGTATTTCCCATAGACTCACCAAGGTCTCAAAGTTGCTGTTAACAACAACTGATACATCATCAAAGAAGGCAATGATGCCCACAGCAGTCATCTGACCAGTCTGCAGACAGGTCTGCAGGTCCATCACGATCCGGAACCATCCCTCTGCTATGGTGTCGTCACAGATTTTCACCAGATCATACATCCCACTGTCTTGTACATCTCCTACTCTGCCATTAAAGGTGGTGAAAACCCCATTATTTCCCATAATGCACTGCTTGGGATAGCATCCACGGATACCATTCTGAATTCCGCATTCCTCAACAAAGGTACAAGACGTGGACTCCATATGGCCGTGTCCAGATTTAGGACAAATATATTTGAAGGTACAGTCATCAGCTACCACTGTCTCTCCAATCTGAGGGAAAAAATAATAGATACATAGGTTTTTAGTCATATGCAACGCATGAATAAAAAAACTGTAACTAAAAACGCATTTTGTTGTAGTAACACCACTCATCGATGGCATTGATGGCTTTTTAATGGTCTCATACCTTGAGGGTCTTTCCGTTGATGTAGCAACTGCACTCGTCCTGTGGTACACAACCTGTTCCATTGAAGTAGTAGCCGGTGTTGCAGGCACATCCCTCAGCGCAGACATCAGCACAGGTAACGCTGGTAAGCCCAGGACATGGGGTCTTACAGGGTGAAGCACAGATGCTGTAATGGCTGTTTGTTGGGCAGGTCATGGCTTAAGATGAGAAGGAAAGGAAGAGATAGAATGAGACAGATTTGGAACTAACAAATTAGACAACTACACACTTAAACTGAATGGAGAGAGGGGGTAGAATCCTACATGAAAATAAAGAATACATACGACACAAGTTGGGTGTCCTCCAGTTCAAGACCTTAACTCCCATATCTTGGCAGTCAATGACATAGGCATTAATGCTGTGACAAAGCATCTGGATTCCCTCTGCCACACAAACATCATAGACACAATCTCGGTAGTAGGATGCAGGGTCAATAACAGCGTGACATGCTGCAAAGGGTCCCTTGGGGTCAGTGATGATGGAACACTCAGATTCAATCTTGGGCCTCTCGCTTGCTGGACATTTGGGACAATTGTCACCTTCGCAGCCATTCTCACACACTACACCAGGCACACCAACTTTCCATGAGGACCCAAAAGCTGTCACATCTTTGGTTATTTTGCCATCAGGGAGCTGAAACTCATCGTCTGTTTTGCCGTTGAAGTTGCCACAGAGACCGCAGGTCTTGTCAGCATAAGTATCAGGAACTGTGACAGTGACGTGGTACACCAAGTCATAAGTCACTTTCAACCCAAAGTCAGTTGAGATTACATCATTGGTACCAATTTGCTGGACGACAACCTGTCCTTCATTGAGGTTCACAGGGAGGTTCATAATGGCTCCATTGACCTATTTAGAAAACCAGACTTCATTTTAGAAATAGAATTGAGCTGTGAAATACATGACAAGTGTCTAGAAGGAGTGCGGTATTTTTCATAAAAAGCTGAGAAGTAGTTGTGATCAGAATTCTTGGGGTGTGGGGTTAGATCAATCTGACAGCATGAAACAGGTTGTAAAACTTGTTGGCTTCTCGTTCAAGAAACTGAAGTACAGTACATGAGCATAATCAGAAAACTACTCACCCAGACCAGTCCAACCTGATTCCTGCGCAGGATTATGGTGTTACCATAAACTGTCACAGCTACCAGCTTAGCCACAGACACTTTGGGATCATTTGACATGGCGTACCATTTCTCATTCTCCACCACAACAGTAAAGGGGGTGAGGTCGGTGCCGTCTAGATGGCAGCCCTCAGCGGCTGTGTAGGTGCAGGTTCCCATGAAGTCGTACTTTACATGGTCAAAGGTGTTGTAGTGAGGGTCACCCGAGATAGTGCAGACAGCAGATTTAACAGCTTGGCAGGAACTAACACCATTCTTCACCTTACACTCCTCACCAAGACCACAAGTTTTCTTCTCTGATGTAATTTTTCCTGAGTTGCAAGTTATTTTTTGTGTGCATTCATCAGCCCAGATGCTTTGTCTAGGTTGGAGATAGAGCTCATTATACTGGCAGCCACACTCCTCCTTGCGTATGCATTTGTTGCCACTACGGAAGTAGCCTTCGTCACAAGTGCAGGTTTGGACACAAGGGGTTTTGCATGAGGAAGGAGCAGATGGATCCTCACAAGTTGCTGGACAGGCATTCCCACAGTACTCAAAGTGGCTGTGCTCTGGACATGCAGGAGATGCTGCAGAGAAGATAAGTGCTTTTGAACCATCTGCTCAGACACCGGCATCTCAAGTGCATTTCATGTAGACATCACATTAATAAATACAACTCTGATGAACTAATCATCAACAAAACATATATTGAGAATTATTGCTCAGGTCAGCCTAGTTTTAGTTATCTTTTGGCTACTTACGACAGTGGGAAAGCCTTCTCCAGTCATAGACCTTGACCCCTGCTCTTTGGCAGGCATCCGTGTAAACTCCCAGCATGTCACAGATGTAGTTCTTCATATCACCACCTCGACAGTAATCAAACTTGCACATGTCAAAGAAGATGTGTGGCTCAATGACTGCATGGCAGTCCCTGAACTGGAAGTTTAGTATTGGGGTCATGACACCACAGAACACATCAGCCTTTCCACGCCTCCACCAGCTGCAGCCCCCACAGTCGCCGGTGCACTCATCTTTGCAATCCTGTTCATCCTTTTGGTTTGGTACCCTCCAGCTCTTTCCCAGGGCCTCAATGCTTTTTGCCACAGAGCCGTCTGGGTTGATAAGATCGTTGTTTTTGTTATTGTCGAAGTTACCACACAGGCCGCCTACTCTGCCCATGAAACTGCTGGGCACGGTTACTTTCACGTACTGCTTCCAGTCATACTCCACGGTCAGCCCAAAGTCTGTCCACAAAATCACAGACAGACCACTTTGTCGGAGCATGATCTCTTCTTGTGTTAATGCTAGAGTGACAGGCAGGTTCCATACTTTATCATTGACCTGCGAATAACACAAATAAATGGCTTTAGCACTAACATTACTCTGTTCCAGCCAAAGTTCACAATTAAAGGTCCAGTATGTAGGAAATAATGGAAAATAAACTGTAACCATTCCAAAAATTATCACCATATGTTGTCAGAGAGTAAGGAAACACGATGAATTGAAGGAATGGCTTATTTGACAACATTACTCTAACCCGTAAAACCCATGAAAAAAATGAGTTACGGGGCGGAATCTCTTGGAATTTTCGTTTATGTTTTGAACGATTAATTCTATAGCGTATTAATAATGGGCTAGCGCGTCCTCCTATTTGGGTTGCCAACTTAGCAAAGGCCAACTGTCAACAGCTGTCAGTTGTAGTCATGAACGCCTACGAGAGGCAGGCAAAATTAAAACAAGAAACAAATTAAGTGGACATCGGAGGAGCTTCCTGAGATGGTGACGTCTTCGTCAAACGAAGAATATCAAGTGTGACGCAGAGCTGGCCATATTTCTCCACAACAGGTAGCCTAGGCTAAACTTAATCTGCATTGCTAACTTCAGCTAAATATGTTACGTTGGTTAGAGAGGTATTTTTTGTTTTCACTATTTCCGTAATGTGTAGCTGGGTCATGGTTGGAGAAACGTTAAAGCGGCTGCAGGTCAACTAACGTTAGCTAAGTCTTCATTACATCTGGCAACCCAGAAGAGGCTCGCGTCTGGTAGTCTTGAGAACATTCACCAGTGTTTTGATTTTGGCCTACAGAGCGTTCGGTAACAATCCTACAAATCTCACCTTTAAGGTCACAAAAATGGTCAACTCACCCAAACCGTGCTGAGTTCATTGCGGAATATTTTGATCACGTTGCCATAGACATTAATGGTCACCTCACCGACAGACGTGAGAAGGGAGCCTGCGCTTTTTGTGTTCTTCGCAGTGACCTCAAAAGCTGGGTGGGTGGCATCCACATCCATGTTCTTGGCCAGGACGTATGAGCAACTGCCCATGAAGTTGTAGAAATTGCCATCGAACGTGCGATAGTGAGGGTCCCCCATGGCCCAGCAGACCCCTGTGTCTGTGGGAGCAACTGCTGGTCCCGCAAAGACATGGCCTGGAAAATATGCTCTTATTAGTGAAGCCTTTGCTTGCTATCACCACCATTGTATTCATATCTTATTGGCATTATATCATGGTAACGACTTTTTTTAATACCGTTGTCATATTTGCCACTCCCAGGGTATTATTCCTCTCCCACCATTCTGTGAAAGTTATCTAACCATTAACTACTGACTTATCATCTATTCATTTATCCCATTGTAATCAGGCAGTTCATGACTCACAATGCATATAAAGTTCCCAAATAGTTAAATAAATGTGAGTCATAATGTGACTTTTTAAACCTATACTGCCACAGTGATGTGGCAGAAGTCTATATAGATATGGACATAATACAAGGATTAGGAGAAGGTTATGGAGGATGAGGGGTATGGAGACAATTGTACCAAGAGAATAAATGTCAAAATCCCTTTGACTTGATTTACAGTATTTTAACTTTCTGCTCAATAATATTGTTCACCTTATCTTGTCAAGTAAGGTTAATTAAAGGTACAGTCTGTGATTCTAATGAATAACACTTTTTGTCAGACATTCCTCACATTCCTCTAGCTGTCCATCCCATTTTTTGACCTTCTTGTGGCCTCCATCAAGACTATTAGATACACATTTAAAATATTGCATTAGCAGTAATGACTAAAATTGCTGATAGCATATGAGCATCAAACCAGCTAATAGGCTAACTGAAATAACACCCATGCCAATCTCTAGGTATGGTGAAGGGTATGTGATGATGTGGGGCTATTTTAATTCCAAAGGCCAAGGTAACTTTATCAGGATGCACAGTATTCTGGATCCATGAAATAACTGGCCTTTAAAAATACAAATCTGCCTGTCTCTATGGGAATTTAACATAGGGGTGCCAATACTTATGACCCCTGTAGGCCTCCCCACCCCTAATCTATTAGATCTCAACAGTAAATTCACCAAGAACAGAGCACAGACCATCGCTCATGACCCCACCCACCCCCTCAATCCCTTCTTCATTCTGCTTCCATCAAGACGCAGATACAGGGCTATGGGGTGGAAGGAAGTGCACGCTTTGGGAAAAAGCTTTGTGCCCTCTGCAATAGCAGCACTGATCAACACACAGCGGTGATGGATCACTGTGCCGCCCTCATTCCTCTGTAATGCCAACTGGTGATGGTTTTCCTGTTTGTATCGGTGTAATGTGATGTATATGTGCTGTATATGTGCTGTTGTGATATATGTGCTGTATATGTGCTGTTAACATCTATGTGGGTGGGGTATGTGGTAACAGGGTGGTGGGTGAAGAACTGTAACTGTGTGTATCTATGTATTTCATGTCTGTGAGGCTTGTATTGTATGGTATGTGAAAAGAAATTTCCTATGTAAGGACAAATAAACTAACTAACTAACTAACTAACTAACTAACTAACTGTATTTTAAGGAAGAACATTTATTTATTTATGATACATTATTCATTCACTAAGAAAATTGGTGTCCTTAAAGGTTAGATATTTCCTCATTTTTCACTTAAGGCATTAAGATCAATTTCCAAAAGATGATTTTATATTCCTCTTTTCAGTCAACTTTAGCATGGGTGCCAATACTTTTGGCCAGCACTGTACACTCTTAAAACAAATGTGTTAAAAACAGCAAAAGTTGTACTATTTTCAACACATACTGTGTACACTCGAATAACGAATAACAAAAGCAATGTGTTAGAAACAACGCAAACTGTGTTGTCCCTATCTGGACATAGAGAGGTGTTAAAGACAACACAACCCAACACAAAGGTGGAGCGCTTTGGGTTGCACTCTGTGCATGTTAAATGCGCTATACAAATAAATCTGACTTGACTTGACTTGACAACTTGTTTTATTTTTAACACATTTATTTTAAGAGTGTAGGAATCTAAAGCTATGAGTCCTTTGAGTTCTTAGATACGACTGCACATTTAACATGGCAGTTTCCTTAACCTTCCTCTTCAACCACGCTAAAATGTGTCCTTAACATTTCAAACAATGCTACTTAATATGTTGCAGTACAAATAAATAAATAACAAATAACAAATAACCTACCCTCTCTTTTTTTACATTGAAAGCAGTGGCAAAATCAAAACAGTAATATGCAGTGCGATATATATATATATATATATATATATCAGAAAAGCCATATTACTGTGGCATTATATATATAGGCTTATAAAGCATACTTAAAACATACTTCCACAGTCTTGGAAGTATCCAGAAAGTAAGTATTTGGGAGCAATTCATGAAGACAACTAAGGTTAGACATACCAGCAATGAGCAGAGTGGCAAAGCAACATAGTATCCCTTTCATCTCCATGGCTACAGAAGATAAATGTTTTTTCTCCTCTGGATGTCTGAAAAAATAATCACAGACCTCAGACACACACTTTGTCTAAATGATTTCACATCAACAAAACAAGATTGTGCATTCAGTCAATCAGTCTGAAGAAAACTGAAACTTTGCATAGCTTCAGAACCATCTGAAAGCTTTATGAGTATTGAAGTATCACATAGATGGTCTTACCTGGACGTGGCAGCTGAGACAAAGACTACAGTTCACCTGGCCTTAAATTGCATTTGGCATCAAGTCATTAGCCAATCAGCAGCAAGCTCTTAGTTTTTCATTGTTTAATGGTTGGCACCGTCAGGCCTGAATTCTGTCTACTATAAATTTTTTCTAATCTGTCAGGTACTTCACATGATATCAGACTGTACACAAAAGGAGAAATTACCAACACGTGGACAACATACTTATGCAACATTACTGTTGATTGTTCCCTTGCCTAGTGCATTGAGACATAGTAAATGAAAAGATTTTATAGCAATAAGAACCCTGCGTATTGTGTTTGATTGACACATTACTTTGTATCTGACTGAATGCAGTCAACAATGGAACTATTGTACTCTATTACTACTACTACATTACCATTACTCCATCACTATCTATTTTAATACATCACATAGGCCTACTTTTTACATCGCTTTTCAAATACACAAAAACGTTTCAAATACATTTGTGTCAGGTTTTGCTAGTGTAGATTTATTTTCGTTGTGAATATGCAACCAAAGTTTCAGGTGGACAACAAGTGTTGGTGTCCACCAAAATAAAAAAAAAAGGTAAATTTTGATTTTCACCTTGATGTTACATGACTGGATGAACAGTCACATGACATAATTTTTATGTAAGTCAGTTTCCCGAATCATGTAAATGTTTATACATTTATCACCTGTAAAGCAAGATTACATAGGATGAAGAGGAATAGGCTAGTCTACACTTTCTGTACAAACATTTGGCTACTCTTTTTCCTTTTGTAGATTGACATATTTATTAATACTTCACTAACAGTATGTTGGAATTTGTCTTTTTTAGACCACTTTTCTACCACGACTAACTGCTAATAGACCCTTTCAGCAATAAAAACAATGCTTGAACGTTCTATTTGGTTCCCAATCGACTTCCTCTGCATTAAGATAACATATGGAATGTTAAAACGGAAGCCTTGTGGGAACAACTATGATGCTGATAATGGAACTCTCTTGAAAGGGTCTATAGAATAGAATTTGGTCCGTGTACTTTTGTGTTCATTCATTATTCTATTTTGGAAGTGAAAGAAAAAAAAAAAAAAAAAAAAGTGGTTTATGACGCTTTAAAGTTCTATAGTCACTTGCTAAATTACATTTTTAGACCACTTTTAGACCACGACTAAGTGCTGCTAGAATTTGAATGCTTTATATGTTTATGTGTTTTAAACACATAACTGACCAACTTGACTTCCTATTTTAGGCTTGACAATGTATGGTGGTGTGATGTTTTACACATCCCAGCCTGTAATGCATTTTTGTATCAGCATGGATGTAGAGATTTTTTTGACTTCAGCTGTTTGCATTTTACTCATTGTTTAGATTTAGATTTAGGTTTAGGACATAAGAACATTAGGGAATCCTTTAAACACATTTATTCTTATGGAAAGGTTAACTTCAGACATTAACTTTTCCCATCTTAAGACAACTTAAGACATTGGAAAGAGTTGAGAACTGCTGACTAGAGGTTGGATGCAAACACAAAACAACCAGAATGAAACATCTTTATGAAAGAGAAGTATTTACTTGGAAAATAGGCAAAACAGAAGAGAACAGCCAGGGACCGCGGTCAAGAAACAAGGGTGCACACAACATGAAGCAGAAACACAATATGCTCAAGAAAAATGACAGACCAAGAACAAGCCAAACACCAGGTGTAAATACAAAGGAGAAACACAAAGGGGGAAAAGATTATCTTCAAAAACATGACAAATGAAAAGAACAAAGCTAATCGATATGATAACTAATGAGATACTGATAGGGGTGGAGACAGTTTCACAAGCCCTGCCATGACGAGAACAATACATACATTTACAAAACAAACATAAGGACACCGAATGTGTTGTTCTGAAACTTAGAATGAGATAAAGACACACACACACACACACACACACACTGTGCCTCTCCCAAAGCAGTGCACCAAACAGCCCATCACGTTCAGGAACATCAAACGGGTGTGTACTTCCACGCTATCTGACTCACTAGCGACCCACCTCGCCACCCACCACCCCAACCAAACAGTTGATGCTATGGTGGAACACTACAACTGTGCCCTCTCTTTAGCCTGGACTTTGTAGCTCCTCTCACCACGCGATACGTGTCTTTCTCTCATCCTGATTCAGCCCCGAGCTCTACAGGATGAAGACCACAGGACGTAGGCTCGAGAGATGATAAAGGATACATCAACCATCTTCTTCACCCTCCTGATGCCGTTAAACACTCAGATGCAGCTGACCTCTTGTGAGGGACCGAGACGACCACCCCACGTTTAGGGAGGTGCGCCACTGGATTAGGTGGTGTCGAGGCAAGACAGGAGACAGCAGTTCCATACAAAAATATAATTTATTTAGTCCATAAACAAGCAGGCAGAACCAGGAAGCACAATTAAAAGTCCAAACATGAAATCCAGGGATCTTCAGTAGACAAACAAACATGTACCGTGCCATTAAACTAGGCGCCAGGAACCACGGGAGTAGATTTAGGGTGGGATGCTAAGGACTAGTCCTAATCAAAATTTTAAGATGACAAAATTGTCCCCACCAATATTTTAGCGAACTTATTTGTACTGCTGATCATTCCGACAGTCAGCACGACAATACAAGAAACGTCAGGGTTGCATGGAGAATGCCAATGCACAGGCTACTTTGCAGTGGCAGTCAAGCGAGCAGGTGTGTCAACGACAACGGTAAGTTACCAGGGCTGTCTGCCAATACATACCCCATAAAAGGCCAAAGTAAAACATTTTGATATTGAATTTAACTGACAGAGCTTTCAATTCGGCAGCCGTGGCCTAGGCTACTGGTTAACGCTTCGGACTTGTAACCGGAGGGTTGCAGATTCGAACCCCGACCCCTCATTGCTACCCAAGCGGATGGATGATAAGTTTTGCTATGCGGTTACGGTTGAAATAATAGCCCATCTGCGCATCTCTAGTCTCCAGTGTTTTGTGTGTCTCTCCCGTGTGAAATAAGCCTGCCATTAAATAGGCTAGGCAATTACCCAATTAGGTCTGGGCTAAACCCAGGTCTGGGCTAAACATACATAGGGAATGCGGGGGTGGTGGTGGTCTGTACCATTAACCCAATCACAGTTAAAATTTCCCAGTAAAGACACATACATACTGTACACCTACATACACAAGACATAAACAGCAATAAAACAAACTGAGTGCAGGTGAGTGTGTTTGGCTGCAGTCCATGAAGGTGTGGCACAAGGCAGTTTTTCAAATGTTTGTCGTAGGGGAAAAGGAGAGGACTCCTTTTTCACACCTCTGCTCCAGGACCCTGGATTTCTTCCAGCAGAAAGTGGACACTATCTACCGGTAGCTACAGTCTCCTGGGCTCTCCCCCTGCCCCAAACTGCCCCAAAAGGATTCTCACCATTCAGCTGCCTGCTCACCTCAGTGCTGCCTATCCGCCTTCTCTCCACTGGATGCAGACCAAGTAAAAAAACTGTTCACCTCAGCAAAGACTTTAACCAGCAGTCTTGACCAAATGCGCCCCACCCTGGTCAAGGCCTGTCTTCCCATCCTCCTCAGCACTGAGACCCACTTCATCAAAATCACTAATGACCTCCTGCTTGCTGCTGACAATGGTCTCATCACCATCCTCATCCTCTCGACCTTTCTGCAGCTTTTAATATAGTTTCCTCAATCATGCCTTCATCACCTCCCGTCTGGACTACTGCAATGGTGTCCTGTCTGGACTGCCCACCAAGGCCCTTAGCAGACTCCAGTAGAACTCAGCTGCCAGGGATCTAACCCACACAAAGCCCTGGCAGCATATCACTCCCATCCTCCAACAGCTCCACTGGTTGCCAGTCACGCATCACCTACTAGATCCTCCTCCTCCTCCTACAAATCTCTCCATGGACTCTCACCACAATATCTCACAGATCTCCTCCACCCCTACACTCCCATTCCCTGCAAGGACCTGCTGGCCACCCCCCGCACCAGACTCCACGTCCGCTCTGCCCCATCCCTGCCCATGTTCAAAAAGCACCTCAAAACATTTCTTTTCACTAAGTCCTTTGACTCCTAACCCCCAACCCCTAATTTGTTAAGCGACCTTGGATACCATGAAAGGTGCTATATAAGTCCAAGTTGTTATTATTATTATCCTGGCAGAAATGTGAAGGTGGGTCTGATTTTATTTTAAGACAGAGTTTACTATGAATTGGTTATTGGCACTCAGAGTGACCAGGTCTCGCAGAATCAGAGAATGTGGGAGAAAACACATCTGACCCTGGGCCCACAGACACCTTAGCTCATTAGATGAATGTCCAGTTACCTGAATAAATAATATTCACTGTGTATTCTAGAATAGGGGTTTGGCCTAACTGCCCCAGAACAATTTTTCACTTTTCATGATTATAGTGTCAGCATTTTCACTACATTGGTACTGATACAGCACCCCCCACAATTATACAGTGCCCTGACCTCTAATGGTAAAGTTGAGTTGAGTTTTGCACACAAAATATCTCTTAGTTTTGTCCTATAACATTGATTATTATTACTGATTGCTAATTACTAATCAGCCTCGATCTGTCAGGTACTTTTGTTTATCCGTCCAAACTGACAACTTTCTATAATGAAAAAGAAACCATCGTTACACCATAAGTTCCAGAGCAGCAGGACAGAGAGGGTTGAAGCGGAGCGGATGATCTTTGATATTAACCGTTTCAAGAGAGTTGCATAGTTCTCACAAGGCTTCCGTTTTAACATTCCATATGTTATCTCAATGAAGCGGAAGTAGATTGGGAACAAAATAGAACGTTCAAGCATTGTTTTTGTTTTTCTTGTTGAAAGGGCAGTCAGCCCTCATACCCTGTTCTGTTCCTCATCTGCAGGGACAAGGCTCTGCTAGAAGACACTATTGGAGAAGTGCCCAAATGTCAGCATTAGGACTTGTGGATCTGCTATCATGGAGACACGTAGGCCACATAGCTACAGTAGAAATAGTACTATCGTACAGTCACTAGGGGACATCTGAACACCATGATGGAAATCTACACTGTATTTTCCATTCCATTTCAGTACTATTTAAACTTTTTATTGACTGGCAGCGGGCTATAACTGAGGGATTTTGAAGTGTTGGCATAATTAGTCACCCTTTTGGGCATTTAACAATCTCCCTTCCAGGCATTGTCCCATTTAGCCCCCATATTGGCTATGTTAGCCTTGCTCTTAAAGTGCTCTCAGTAGCTCATACAAAGCGGCCTTACAATCTTTCACCCCCTACACACACACACACACACACACACACACACACACACACACACACACATACACACACACATGCGCGCACACACACACACACACACTGTTACGGGCGGTCGGACACCAGCCATAGCATAAAGGGGATGAAGGGGAGACGAACACAGTTTGGCTCTATGTTTATTTAACAGAATGGGCAAAAGTAAAGTTTATTGTCCACAAAGGAATACGAAGTGGAATGGATTCTACTGCCGGGTGGACAGCTATAGGCCCGCAGGTCAGGTCTCTCAAGGCATGGAAAGCATGGCTGTGCTTCTTCTTACAAATCTCTCCATCTCTGTGTGTGCTCCCACAGGAGCGGCCCCAGAATCCATTTATTTCACAGGTAGGCCTAGCTCAGGTGTGACTCACCTGTAATTAGGCCAGAGGAAAAAGAGATGGAGCAACCAACAGGGGTCGTCAACAATATGTGTATTAGGGACGGACACCAAAGCTTGGACACTGACACACACACATACACACACTCACATGCACACAAGCTGTCCACATTGACAAGATTCCCTGAGTTGGAGTGGCATAAGGCCCTTTCACACTGGCAAAAAAAAATCGATCGATTTTCGTACGATTCTGGTACATAAATCGATTTTATGTACCAGAATCGCGGAACGACTGTCCCTTTCACATAGACCGAGGTGGAACGGCGGGACAAAGTGTCTCGCCAAATTTACTACCAAGCCCCCTAGACATTTTGCCGAGTTTTTTCATTCTGCCACCAGTGTGAATGGGTCAAGGCGGAAATCTGGGCGGGCATTTCAATGCTATGTCCAGCCCACCACAGGAGATTGCAAATAAATCTAACTGATCAAAAGCAGCAATAGCAGAGACAGCACATTATGTCAATCTAAATCACAAAGTCTCCTGTCATTCAATGTCTGCTAGAGTTGACTGTAGCTTGGAATGCAATCCATAATAGGTTATCCTAAAATCCAGCGATAAAACAATTGCATGAACTCATGAGCGTCTGTCTGCCCTATATGGATATACTCTGATTGTAATGCTTACAGATATCTAGGCGATATTTGTCAGTGTTGTATAAAGTACTAGAAAGCAATACTTGAGTAAAAGTACAAGTATCGTACTAGAAAAAGACTTTGGTAGAAGTGAAAGTTACCTTTTAGAATATTACTTAAGTAAAAGTCTTAAAGTATCTGATATATACTGTTCTTAAGTATCAAAAGTAATTTTCTGATATTTAATGTACTTAAGTATTTGAAGAAAAAGTAAAAAGTAAAAAGCAAGCGGTTTTATTTTGAACTTTTATTGTGAACTTTATTTTGGCTTTCTTATAGTAAAGCATAAAGTATAGCCTATTCAGGGTTCCCATATCTTCTTAATCTCACTCATCAAATCAAAATCACATTCTTTTCTAGGACTTTTCAGGCACAATTCTCTTAAGTTCAAAGAACAAACAGCATATGTTTAGAGTTGACATCAAAGAAAAAAACAGAAATAGAAATGTCACTTTTGTATAAACTTCAGGTAAAAATGAAAAATAAATAACTTATTTCTAAAAAAAAAAAAAAATGACCTGCTGGTAGGGAGAACATTTTGGTCATGTGGTATGAGCATTTCTAGGGCTTACTCCCCAGGTCGCCATCTCACTCACACACACACACACACACACACACACAGGCCACCTATGTCCAGCAGCTACTAATAAATGCCAGTCATTAGTTGAAACTGAAAAGGTGTCTGTTCTTCTTCAAAAGAAGCTGGTTTTCAAAGTTGCCAGAATTCAGTGCCCGGGAGTTTCAGGCCCAAGACCGGCCCACGTTTTTCATAGTGGTAGAAATTGGATAAATTCAGCTCTTACTATCCTGTAGTTTTTATTAGTACCATGGTTCAACAAATGTGTAAAGGTTATATAATAATTCACTTCAACTGAGAAGTTAACAAAAAATATTCCACTATTCCACAAGTTAACAAAAACAGAAAGAAAGAAAGAAAACCTTTGAAATGTAGCCTATCCCACGCTTTCACAAAATGTTTAGGCTACATGTTTTTTGCATGGGTAGGCTATATTGTTGTTTGGTGATTTAGCCTACTCCTTTACTACACCCTCTTCTGAGCAAACAATATAGGTTTATCATGTGGTAATTGCTCTTTCTTACATTAAATAACTTTAATTTATCCTCTCTACTTGTCCCTGTAGTCATGGCCTCCTCATCACTAATTTCGGGCTCATCATTTTCAGTGGTCGACTGGTTGATCTGCTGCTCAGTCTCTCCTGGCCTCTTTCCATCCTTTCTGACGCTTGTGTCTACTGTAGGGCCGGCTCGGCTATCTGTATCTGAGAAAACTTTTTGGAAAAGACGGGCTATACCCAACCAACTCTTTTTGGGAGGGGAGAACTCCCTCACATAGGCTACAACTCATGCAGAGGCATTGCATTGGTGTCATGCACAGAATGCTGAACGTGTCCTACTTTAAGAAAAAAGATAGACTAACATGACAAATGATAATATTTGTTTCCTCGACCGGCCCAAAAGTGAAGCGGGAATTCTCCCGATTCTCCCGATTACCCACCCCGGGCCTGATTCAGTCTTACTCTTCTTGGACTGAAGACAAGTCCTGCGATGCTAAATAGCCTTTCACAGGGGCTTCACATTTCTTGCAAATACGGCCACAAGTGTATGACTTTATCTTCACCACTACCCTGTTCACCGAGTTCACCACTATCGTCGGGGTGGTCGTCTATGATAACGGGAGGTCCTCCAGTAGATGCTCGTGCTCATGGCGGTTTCAGTTGTGCGTCCTCCTCCTTTAGCAAGAAACAAGCTGAAATAAGCGCAAAGCGTCTTGGAGCGTCGTAATGCAATCTAGGAGCAGTGATTCGCCAAACCTCCCTTATTGCAGTCGCACACATTTCTTCTAATTTTATGTTTTAGTAATGAGTAACGAAGATGCTTAGTGGAAATATAACGGAGTAAAAGTATAAATTTTATCTAGGAAATGTAGTGGAGTAAAAGTGAAAGTTGACATAAATTTAAATAGCGAAGTAAAGTACAGATACATGAAATTTCTACTTAAGTACAATACAATACAAGTACAATAACGAAAGTATTTGTACTCTGTTACATTACAACACTGATATTTGTAACATTTATTTTGTATTTGGCCTGTTATAAAATCATGTAGACTTATTGAACAATTTAAACACATTAGGAACCGCAAAGTTGGAGACATGCATAAAGACATTGCTGCAAATTTAAAACCGGATTACTCTGGAATGGCTAACTGTGCAGGGGGATGCTTTACACCTTTATGCTTGGTAAGGTCTGCTGTTTATTCTGATAGATGGTTTGTCATGTGTTGAGGGAAAGTTCGCAAAGTATTCCACCAAGATGAATGGGTAGGGAGACGGGCGCAAAAAATATGATTAAATTAAAGTTACTAACCTAACAATAGTCAAACCTAATCAACTTATTACACAACTTTCCACTTTCATTTGAAGTCACTCAGAATAATCAGGTTTTAAAGAATTGTGGGAGAAAGACATCTGACCTACATAGGGGTGACAGAGATATTTTCAAAGTGAGGGGAACCAAATTGTGAACAAAAACCCATGCTGTCTCTCTGATTTTGTTTTGTTTTATTTCGCATGCCGCCTGTCCACGACTTGATGCCATTAGCAGTAGGCCTAGTCTAGGCGAGCCTACCGTGCGTGCTGGCATAGTCCTTTTACGTAACCCACTGCTTGTGTGTGCATGCCGGCCTGTGTATGTGTTATTATGACCTTGGCTGGCGATCATAGGTTTAGTCAGATTTTTTTTTTTTTCTTTTTCCAAATTTCTGTCAAGGATTCCCGGGACACTGAAAGACCGGGGTAGACGAAACTTGGTGGGCATGTAACACCATATGGATAGCATGGAACCATCGTTTTTCGTTTTGATCTGTAGCCCCCCCCTGCTGGACTGCACCCCCCCCCGAAAGGAGGGTAGGGCAGACACAGTTTTCTGTGAATATCTCGATAACCGTAAGGTTTAGGAGGACCATTTTTTTTTAATGTTGATCTCAAGGGGCCATGTCAACCCATTCCATAACCACTCATTACATGTATAGCGCCACCTAGTTAAACACAAAAAAGTAAAAATGAGGTGTTGTAATCGCAGGTATCTGTGACCTAACATAGTCAAAACTGCACACAATTGGAAGTGTAGGATCATTATGACACCCTCTGAATGCACGCCAAGTTTTGTGGATTTCCGTTCATGGGGGGCCACACAATAAATTAATTTATGTTACTATACACCAACTGGCCTGTAGGTGGCCGGAGACAGTTTTCTGTGAATATCTCGAGAACTGTAGGGCCTAGGAGGTCCACCTTTTTTTGGTATGTTGGTCTTAAGGGGGCATGTCAACCCATCCCATTACCACTTATTTCATGTATAGCGCCACCTAGTTAAAAATTAAAAAGCAAAAAATTAAGTGTTTTCATCACAATATCTCTGGCTGACATGGTCAAAACTGCATGAAATTGAAAGTGTAGGATCATTATGACACCCTCCGAATGCATGCTAAGTTTTGTGAACTTTCGTTCATGGGGGGCCTTACAATAAAATAATTTATGTGTACATTTAGTGACCGTACACCAACAAGGATTCGGGACACTGAAAAACCGGGGGTACCACGAAACTTGGTGGGCATGTAACCCCACATAGCATGGAACCATCGTTTTTTGTTTTGATCTGTAGCCCCCCCGCTGTACTGGACCCCCCGAAAGGAGGGTAGGGCAGACACAGTTTTCTGTGAATATCTTGAGAACCGTAGGGCCTAGGATGACCAATTTTTTCGTATGATGTTTGCCTCCAGGGGTCATGTTAACCCATTCCATGTGCACACATGTGCATAAACAGATACACACGCACACACATACATTCACAGTAATCATACGTATGACACATACTCACACAGTAGACATATGGACGCATGCATGCACATGCACAAACACACATATGCAGGCAAACACACAAGCACACACACACACACACACACACACACACACACCCACACCCACACACATAAACATGTACACGCAAACATGCACACAATTCAAGAATTTC
Organism: Alosa alosa; assembly: GCF_017589495.1. Taxonomy (NCBI): domain Eukaryota; kingdom Metazoa; phylum Chordata; class Actinopteri; order Clupeiformes; family Clupeidae; genus Alosa; species Alosa alosa. The sequence goes on from NC_063208.1 coordinate 12,881,532, forward strand.
TCAGAATTATGAACAGGCAAGATGGGGGTGGGGTTGTATAAAATGAATTTTACATGTGAAATCTATGAACTAATCATGTTTTGGTACTTGTTGTCTAGCAGATACCAGTGAGAATTGAGTGTGCATAATGCAATTCAGTGAGACAGTTAGAATCATATAGGCCTTTCAGCGTGATTTATTTTTGTGGAAAAAATGTGCTGGACTGGGCGCCGGTCATATTTTGTACCGCTCTGCGGTACATCTAGTTTGTATTGGTGTAATTGGCGTTGTGTTTAGTTTGTTGTTTATTTCTTTGTTATTTTGTCCATTATGTCTTACCAGTGGCAAGTCTCGTCTAGTTGCATGGGCATGTGTCTGTATTTGTCACAAAATCTGCTGTGAGTGGTTAAGGCGCTTTTGTGGTGCCCCTGTTGGGTTTTTTGTTTCTGTTCCAGTTGTGCATGGTGTGTACTATAGGGCAATTCCATGGAAAATTATGTTTTTTGTAACATCCATAACGCCAATAAAATGTGATGGTATGGTATGATGTGAATGATTACATGAAATTTGAGCATTTGCTATTTTTGGCTGAAGAATGTACATGAGATAAAATGCACAAATAAATGAATGTTATCATTCACATCATACAAATGCCAAGGCATTTCACTGGCGTTATGGATGTGACAAAAAGTCAATTTTCCGTGGAATTGCCCTATACACTTTTCTATTTACATCTTTGTTTCACTGCCCCTCAGACGGGAAGGCGTCTGTTGGCTCCTTACGACCTAGACCTGTTTCTTGAACCATTGGTGTGATATTGTGTCTGTGTTTCATTGTTTCCTTTTGTTACAGAAGTTGGGGTCTTTCCACAGGGAGGCTTGTCACCTGGTGGTGGGTGTCCTATTTTGCATGTGTGTTTCACTGTGTGTATTCCCAGTGTAGCGTTCACCTGGGTGGTTGTGGTGTATCCAGAGTTCAACGTGTGGTCCTGCTGACCCCAGTCCAGATAACCTGCCTGGGTAAGCCCCACTCCATGTATTTAATTTTTTGTTCTGTCCTGTTCATGGGATTATCCATAATATGAAATGTTCTTCATTGTCAAAATAAAATGACCATATTGCGTATTGTATTGTAGCGATCTCACCCTCAGACAAGAATCAACTTTAGCCAGGACAGGACGGCCATTTATTGGAACAGGAAGTCTCATACGTTCACAGACAACTAGGACAGAGCAACAACGGGGTAGTCTCAGCCGCACATGCAACACACAATAAGGGTTTACCACACACATCAACACGGGGATAAGCACATGAGGTACAACCAAAGAGACTAACACGCTAACAAATACACAACATGGTATACGCAACTACAACTATTATAATCGACATTACACCTCATAGCATTCACTCGCACTGCATTCTGGAAGACACTCATTCAACGTTAGACATGTACATCCACCGCGCTACAGTATTTTCTAAATGCCATTCTCTTTGGGTTGATGTGTCGTTGAAATACAATAAAGACAATTATTTATTGATTTATAGAATTGCATCTCTGTCTCATAATTGCAACGAACCTGTGTGTCTGTAAATCTGATAACTAGGAAGTGTGTTCCCAGGCTGCATTTGAGCACACCACCTTACTATTTAATTCTTGGGGGACCCTAACCTAGCGTTCATGGGCTTCGGAAAAACCTTTCTCCGAGTGAAAACATCATCATTCCGCGTCATTCACGTCACTTAATGTGTGAGTCAGAGGTCGGAAACTGGGGCTAGATTTTGCTAACAGAGTTGCCCAGTTAGGGGCTCGTCATCACTTTTGTCGTCACGTTGTAGTTTGTTTGTAGTCCATGTGGCCTTTCATGTCCAACAGTTTTAATGTGAACTTGGGAATTTGCCCTTTTTATCACTTGAAAGCTGCATATCTTTCTTTCACGAGCATCTTACACTATATTTTAAGCAGATACAGTTGTTTGTTTAGGATTAGTGAGTGTATGTTTTAACCTTTGTTGTGGCATCCGTGTTTGTCACACATTCCGATGGCAAAGCACATGAACACTTGCTGTCGGAAAAACAAAGTAGCCATGGGGGCGGTCCTTGTCATTCCGAGGTGCTCTGAATGCACCATAACTCCTCCAGGTGGCATAGTCGACAAGTAAAACCTCAAACTCTACCCCCGCCCCACTACATTTTGACGTAGTGTCGGCAGGATTTGCATAAGAACAGAGACGGGTATTCTATTTTTGTGTTTGTTTTGCTGTAAATCTTGTCGGTCCAGTTTTTTGTATGTATGTGTGTTCATAACTGAATAATTGGTTTTCAGAGACAAAACAGCATCCAGTATCAGGAAAAACCCACAAGGAACTGTGGTCCCAGTCAAACATTTGGTCTCCGATCACCTGCTGTGAGTTGGGTGTGTGTGTGTGTTTGATCAATTTGCTCTTAATTGGTACTAGATTCGTGGTGAGTAGCTACAATGGATGAGGAAATGCAACAGCTTAGGGACATGGTAGCTCAGCTAAGATCTGACAATGAGCGTCTCCAAAGAGATAAGAATATAACTAATCCCCCAGGGGAACCCCTTAGATCTGTTCAACCTAATATACAGACTGAGCGATTGGTGTTCATTCCACGAGAGAAAAAGTGTCCAATGTTTCGAGGTAGCTTGGGCATAGGCATAGGCGAATGGATAGAGGAGGCTCAGGCTTGCATGCAGGCTCGTCACTTGTCCCCTGCAGATCAGGCATTGTTTCTGTTTGATCACTTGGAGGGTGAAACCAAAGAAGGGATCAGGTATCGACCTAGGGCAGAAAAGGAGGATCCAGATAAAATTGTCAAAATATTGCAGGAGTTATATGGTTGCCCACAGTCTTACGTAGCCCTACAAGAGGCCTTTTTCTCAAGAAAGCAGCAGGAGGGGGAATCTCTTCTAGAGTTTTCTATTGCCTTGATGAATTCTATGGAGAAAGTGAAAAGCCGTGCACCCCAAGCAGGGATGGATTACTCCCAGGGGCCCAAGTGGTCAGGGTGCCCTGAAGCCCAAGCCTTTGCATGGAATCATTGCCTCAGTATCAACAAATCAGGATGTAGGCTATGAATCTGATTGAATTTAGTATTGGCCATCCCTAAAATGCACCAGAATACAGGAAATCACATCAAACAAATTATTATTTTTCTGGGGGAGGACCCCCAAACCCCCCCTCCCACATATATAACAGTTAGTGGGGGGCCCTTAATACATCTGTTCATAATCCGCCCATGAGCCCAAGGTATTTTTAATGCAGAAGTCTTACTACGTGACCAGTTTGTGGAGCATGTTTGTGACGGGGTTCTTCGTCGAGAGCTAAAACAAATGCTTCGTAGCCCAACCAACTGCTACCCTGATTGATGTCCGTAAAGAGGCCACCAGGTGGGAACGGGAGGGAGCAACAGAAGCACCAAGGGCTCGTAGTTTCTCACTCCCATCTGGTGGTGAAGGGTCATTTGGGCTTTCAGGCGCGTCTTGTGCAGTAACTAGTGACATTAGGAGTGGGAGGTCAACAAGGTCTGAGTTAGAGGAGCTGAAGGATATGTTAAAACAACAACAGAGTCAAATAAACCAGCTTACTCGTAGTATGGCGGCATTACAGGAGCCTCTCAGGCGTAACCGCTACCCCCGTGATGGAGCTGTCGTTTGCAGACTGTCATGACCCCCTGTGCCCCTTCAGGCCTCTCCTTGTCAGTGCACGGGCAGGTAGGGCCTGATTAGGTCAATTAGGAATTGTGTACACCTGCATCAGGGTGTGGTTATATATAAGGAGTTCTCCTCTCTTCCCCTTAGGCACTTTTCTTCTCTCTTGCAGGCACCATTTTGACTTTCTCTCTGCACTGGCACTTTACTCTTTCTCTCCTCTCTCTCTTATCTTTCTGTCTTCTTTTGTCTACCATTTAGTCATCTTACATACTGATGCTGACATTGCATTCATACATACATGCACGCCAACACTCATCTTCCCCCTAGACACATTATGGTTGGTATTACTATTGTTGCTTAATCTTAATAAATTCTAAATTGGAACTTTGTTGTCCGTTTTCCTTTATGTTGCGGTCAGTAAACGAGCTGGCCGTAACACAGACGATGTCAACAACCAGGTCATTATGTGAGGGAGTGTGACGGCGAGAGGGTTATTGGTCAGCTACAAGTTGTCCCAAACATTGCCACGCCGCTGTCTGACCTTAGGCCATTTAAATCAGTGGACATGCTTTTTCCTGACTTGCTGTATAATCTATTACCATGGATGTTGCATTTGATGTTTTTTGAGTCTTGGTGACTCCAAGATGCTATTCATTTAAATATCACATTGTTACTGCAATATATGGGCATTATCAGGTGTACTTTCAGGTGAATCAGAGTACCTTTATTCATAGCCATTCCCTCACTTTTGGAATTGTGTAACCTCTTGTTTTTCCCATGTTGAAGAATGACTTGGCCTCTGCGTCTCACTTTCGTATCTCAGTGAAACAATAATTGTGGCGGTCTGTCGCTATCTATTACTGATTGAAATATGAAGAAATATAAACACAGAGCCATTTGCATCAAATGTAGCTTTTGTTTGGACAGTCACATGATGTCAGCTGATTTCTGCAATGCTGTTGGTGATGCAGATTTATTGTTTTATTTGTTAAAAAATAAATATTAGTACATACATACAACATATTCTTGAGCATAAACACAACTGAAGTGTATGTAGTATTTTTCATATTAACAATAGATTACTTTCTCTCAGTCAAAAATTAGTTCTGATGTTTTAATAATGTCATGCAGTATATATGACAGAGGAAATGTATTGATAATAAAGGAAGAAGTATATTTCTGAGGCATTATTTGATTGAGAAGTGTTTTACAAATATGCTCATAATTATGCTAACAGGAATAATGTGTGTTTATAGGAAATAAATCATAGTATGTGCAGTACATTTTGGTTCACAGGATCGTCTTCAGATGGGTTCACTAGATCGTCTTCAGATCAGTTGCTAGAATAAAAGAACAAAAACAGAAATGAAACATTAACTTCTAATGAAAATGGGCATGTCATACATAATGGCATTTTGTATTATGTGTGTTATGTATGAGTAGCAGAGGTGACTATCTGGAATGAGATGGAATTAAAATATTTTAATACTGTGATTTACTATGAAAGTCCAACAGCGACCTTATACTTCATATAATTCCAACATTGATAAGCTATGGTATGTACATCCCTATCAGAGAAATCTAGTTAAACATCGGGTTAAATGCTTGTCTCTTAAGTAAGTGGAAAGACACCCAAGTTACTGTAGAGTCTTTGACATAACACTAAGGACATCATAACTTACCAGAAATTAAAGATCGCTGATCTATAGCCATTGAGATAGTTTTGTATAGAGGATTTAGCGAAGGTGGCATCTTCTGTGAGTTTTCCACATGCGCCGCACACATTGCCGGCCACACTGTCACTGACAGTCACTGTGATCTGCTGTGAACGACTGTAAGACACAACAACTGCAGACATCTTCTCGATCACCAGCAGGTCGTTTGTTATTTGAATGGAAACGCCGTTACTCATCTTGATGGGCAGAGTTGCCATCTTTCCGTTAACCTATTAAAAGATGCATTAAGCAGTTTGTCAGGCTCTGGTTGTCAGAATGGTTTAAAACTCCAGGTTTGTTCCAAAGGTGATTAAAAGATTTGTTCTCTCCAGCTCTTTATCTGTTATTAATTGATTTCCATTTAGATAATGCATTAAAAACTTATAGCAAATAACCCACAGAATTTAAGTCAGTGATTAGCGTTGGACCAGCTAACCTTCTTATTCAACAGACTTACCATGGTTTCAAACTTGCTGTTGACAATGATGAAAGCACTATCAAAGAAGGCAAAGATACCTACAGCAGTCATCTGACTACTGTTACCACAGGCCTGCAGGTCCATCACAACACGGAACCATCCATCTGTTTGGGTGTCGTCGCACACTTTAACCAGATCATATGTTCCACTGGCGGTGGCTTCACCCTTTATACCATTAAAGGTGGTGAGATCCCCATTGCTTCCCATGACACACTGTTTGGGATAGCATCCGCGAACACCGTTTTGAACTTCACAGTTCTCATCGATGTTACAGGATATGTGCTCAGTCAGGACCACCCCTGATTTTTGGCAAATGTACCTTTCCTCGCAGTTCTGTGTCACTATTGTCTCTCCGATCTGAGCAAAACAGAGGTTAGCCTGGTCAGACTCTTCAATCACACCATCACACATATGTAAAAAGATTCAACAATGTGTTTCTGCTTCATTGTAAAAAAAAACATGGCATATCAGTGAATTGAGTCTGGGATTACCTTGATGGTCTGCCCGTTGATGTAGCAACTGCACTCGTCCTGTAAGACACAGCCTGTTCCATTGAAGTAGTAGCCGGTGTTGCAAGCACAGCCTTCAGCACAGGTGTCAGCACAGGTGATACTGGTAAGACCAGGACACGGGGTCTGACAGGGCAATGCACAGTCCTCATAGTGGCTGTTTGATGGACAGATCATGGCTGGGGATACAAAGAGGAGACAAGGAGAGAGACAAATTCTTCATTAACAGACAGCTAGGTAAAAAGGCATGTAAATGTATGACCTCTGTGTCATTAAGATAATGCACCTACTGTATGGCTGACTAACTTCTGCAGTTATTTGTAAGGGTTTAAAGGCCCACTCCAGCCATTGATCAACCCCTATAACTAATCTTAGTTCCTCAAAGATACGTATTTTCATAATTAAAAAAACCTTCATGGCCTTAAAACAGCTTGTATGAATCTCTACACCCTCTGCCTCCGATGGTATGTATTTCTACAGCCTCTGCTTCTGATGAGTGTGGCTAATATGAACTCAATTTGACAACAGTATCAAACAGCTAACAATGTTGATTTTGCCTGAGGGGGTCTTTAGGAGCTATCAGCAGTTCAAAACAAACAAGGCCAACTTACGACAGAAGCTGGATGTCCTCCAATTCAAGATTTTGATTCCAATGTCTTGGCAGTCAAGGACATAGGCATTAATGCTGTGGCAGAGCATCTTTGTATGCCCCGTGGAGCCAGCTACACAAACATCATAGATACAGTCTCTGTAGTATGGTTCAGAGTCAAGAACAGCTTGACATGCTGCGAAGGGTCCCTTGGGGTTGGTGATGATGGAACAGTCAGATTCAATGATTTTGGTCTCACTTGCTGGACATGTGGGACAGTTGTCACCAACGCAGCCATCGTCACACACCACCCCTTCCACACCAACTTTCCATGCCGCTCCAAAAGTTGTCACATCTTTTGTCAATTTACCGTCAGGAAGCTGGAACTCATCGTTCTTGTTGCCATTGAAATTGCCACAGAGCCCACATGTCTTGTCACGGTAGTTACCAGGAACAGTGACAGTGACATGGTACACCAGGTCATAGGTCACTTTCAACCCAAAATCAGTTGAGATTACATAATTGTTACCGATCGGTTTAAGAGAAATTAGTCCATCATCTATGCTCAAAGGGATATTCATTATAGCTCCATTAACCTGGTGAGGAACAAAGGAACTATGATTGAAATCTGACAAAATCATCAGCGTACTTATTTTACCTGTAATTAATGAAGAGATTCAAAAGGCTCCTTCAACATTTTTTTGTGTCAACTGTGAAAGTACATGAGATTAATGCTCAAAATGGACCTTTCAAAACAATACATGGTAACAGTAAAACCAGCGGTCACTTACCATGGCCAATCCAATCTGACCCCGGCGTAAGATTATGGTGTTACCATAAACAGTCACAGCCACCAGCTTGGCCACAGACACTTTGGGATCATTTGACATGTCATACCATTTCTCATTCTCCACCACAACGGCAAAGTTGGTGAGTTGGGTACCATTAAGATGGCAGCCCTCAGCGACTGTGTAGGTGCAGGTTCCCATGAAGTTGTAAGTTGCATTGTCAAAAGTGTTATAATGAGGGTCACCCGAGACTGAGCAAACCCCCTGTCCGATGGCTTGGCAGGACCTGACCCCATTCTTCACATCACACTTTTCATTTGGACCACAGGAAAACACCTTGCATGACACCTGGAGTTCCAAGAGAAAAAAAAAGAAATAGTTTGGTACTATCATGATAATCGCTAAGAGACTGATTTTAAAGTTATTGAAATTGTACACTGTGCTTCATTTCAAGATGTACTACACATGGAGAAAATCCAATATGGCATGATAGACAAGCTTAACAAATTTTACAGTACATGGCAGCCATTTTTTAATCATCTGGCTCAGCTGGATGGAGACCCTGCCCAGTAATAAGGTCCACAAAGAGGCCACTCACACCTTTTTTGTGCATTTGTACTTCAATTTAAAGCACTAGCAATGCAACAGTATAATTTACTGCCCTGTGATGTACACCCTGTTTGGTCTTTATTTTTATTTGTGTATTTTTTTTTGCTTTGTTTGTTTTTTTGGGTATTACCATGTCACTTTGGGAGAAAATGAATACAAATATTGTTAAAAAAAAAAAAAATTATAATAACCTTCAACTTAGCCAATGCAGCCAATGCAATGTTTTTCAGTCAGATATGACTGAAAAACATTATCCACTGAAAACTGACTACACTTTAATAACAAGCACATTTGTATTGTACTGTTCGTCTTTAATGTGTTTCACATTGCAGCCTCTTACCCCTGTTCCATTACACATACACTCCTCGGCACACAGTCCATCAGGGTAGAATGCCTTGCCCGGTTTGTAGTACATGCCTTTGTACTGGCAGCCACACTGGTCCGCTGGAACACACTGAGCACCACTGAGGACGTAGCCACGATTGCAGACACACCCCTCCTGGCACTGCTCTTTACAGACACTGGGTGCAGTCTTGCTCGGGCAGGTGGAACCGCAACCCTTATCACAAACCTCATAATGGCTGTTGGGAGTGCACTGAATATCTAAATGCAGAAATCATGATAAGGGCATTTAATCTGTGACTGTGAGGCCCATGAAATGGCTTCATTATGAAATGATAAATATGACCTACTTAAGGGATTTATTTTCTGATACCATGGTCTTTTGTCTTGAATATACAGGCTAATCTTGTAGTGAGAAATGTAATGAATAATGAAAGGTAATAAAGATAAGTAAGCTCTTACTGCAGAGGGCTGCTGTACGCCAGGGGTAGACAGTGATGCCCTTAGCCTGGCAGGCTGCAGTGTAGGCAGTGAGGGTCTTGCATTGCATGCTCCCTTTTCCCTGGTGAAGACAAACATCGTAAAGGCAGGCCTGATAGAATGTGCTTGGGTCAATGACGGCCATGCATTCGCGGAAGGGACCGGAGAGGTCATTCAGCAGACCACAGTAGTCGTTGGTCTCATACAGAATCTTCTGGGTGATGTCACAGTCGGGGCAGGGGCCCTTGCAGCTGTCCAGACACCCGGGGATTTCAGCCACACGCCAGCTCTGACCCATCTCCGCTCCGGTGTTTGCCACCTGACCGTTCTTCATCAGCAGGTCGTCGGACACATTCCCGTTGAAGTTCCCGCACAGGCCGCACATGGCCCCCATGTAGGTGCTGGGCAGTGTCACCATCACCACAGAGTTCCAGTCGTAGGACAGCGTCAGCCTAAAGTCTGTCTCCACCACAGCAAAGAAACCGCTCTTGGAGATCTGCACCTTGTTTGAATCCAGGTTTACAGGCAGGTTCTGTATTTCTCCATTAACCTTTGGAGTGAACAGAATTAAAAATAATACTAAATTAAGGCCCATTCACACCAAAAACGATAACGATAATGATAACTATAAATAAATATCGTTCTCGTTAATATGAATGACGACGTTCACACATAAACTATAACGATAACGACATGAAGAACGATATCGTTGGGGATCACTTCAGAGCGATTTTCACAACGATAAAATGCTAATAGCCAATCAGAACCCATCGAATTTTAGCCCTCACATTTATTAACACAATGAGAGACTTTGTTTATCGTTGTTCAGTGTGAACGCTTTTATCGTTATGGTTATAGTTATAGTTATCGTTATCGTTCTTGGTGTGAATGGGCCTTTACACAAAAACCAATTTAATGACCAAGTGATCCACACTGAAGACAGCCTATGTAATTGTATTACAATGAGTTTAGATTTGTAAGATTTGTACTCCTAACACTCACATCCACTCTCACTACCCTGCATTCAATCAATCCCACTGTTTTAAAACCTACCCAAAATATAGTTTTAAGCTGAGGCAAAGATGCCTATTTTGCCTTTAAGAAAGAAGGCAAATCATTTCAATTACTTGGAAGGACCTTTTCCAGTGTGTGGAATATTATACAGAGATGAGGACCTAAACTCACCGTGACCACGCCGGGTCTGTCTTGACTGATCACAATGGTGTTTCCGTACACCGTGACCTCAACCAGCTTCGTGCTTGAACCAATCTGCTTATTACGGGCATCGTTCTGCACAATTATGTCAAATGGCTCTAGGCCAGCCTGCTTGGAGCAGAGCCCAGCCAGTTCATACACACAGGTGCCTTGAAAGTCGTAGGCCTCCCCATCAAAGGTGAGATAGTGAGGGTCACCAGAGACCATACAGATGCCGTAATGCACTGGGTAGCAGTCCCGGATACCATTAACCACGCCACACGCCTGGCTCGCGGGGCAACTAGTTGTCTCCGTGTTCAGTTCACCCCCCATAGAGCAGAATAATCTCTGAGTGCACATATCATCGCTCCAGAAGGCCTCTCCTGGCTGGACATAGCATCCGTTAAACTGGCAGCCACACTCCTCCTTGCGTACGCATTTGTTGCCACTACGGAGATAGCCTTCGTCACAAGTGCATGTTTGCACACAAGGGGTTTTGCATGAGGACGGGGCAGATGGATCTTCACACGTTGCTGGACAGGCATTTCCACAGTATTCAAAGTGGCTGTGCTCTGGGCATGCAGGAGGAGCTGTGGGAAAGAAACAGTTTAGCGACAGTTTAGCAATTAACAATTAGTTGTGATGGTACAATCTGAGGTGCATTTAAGTAAGTATATATACTCTTTTGATCCCGTGAGGGAAATTTGGTCTAAATCCGTGAATTAGTGAAACACACTCAGCACACAGTGAACACACAGTGAGGTGAAGCACACACTAATCCCGGCACAGTGAGCTGCCTGCAACAACAGCAGCGCTCGGGGAGCAGTGAGAGGTTACAGTAGGTGCCTTGCTCAAGGGCACTTCAGCCGTGCCTACTGGTCAGGGTTCGAACCAGCAACCCTCCGGTTACAAGTCCGAAGCGCTAACCAGTAGGCCACGGCTGCCCCTAATTTAGCGATTAACGATTAGTTGTGGTAGTACAATCTGAAGTGCATTTCAAGAGGAGATGATCTTGCATATTGCAACTTCGATGAACTGATATGATGTTGTGAGAATCACTGTTTGTGTCAGTCTGCAGTTTAGCTATCTTATGGCTACTTACAACAGTGAGCAATGTGTCTCCAGTCAGGGACGTTGACCCCAGCTCTTTGGCAAGCATCTGTGTAGACTTGCAACATGTCACAGATGTAGTCCTTCATGTCACCACCTCGACAGTGGTCAAACTTGCACATGTCAAAGAAAACCTTAGGCTCAATGACAGCATGGCAGGCCTTAAACTGAAAATTTATAATTGGGGTCATGATACCACAGAACAAATTTGCTCCGATGTCCTTTAAGAAGCTACAGCCTTCACACTCCCCGATGCACTGGTTTTGGCAGTACTGCGCGCCTTTCTGGTCTGGCACCATCCAGCTCCTTCCCATTGCCTCAACACTTTCTGCCTTGGTGCCATCTTGTTTGACGAGGTCATTGTTCTTGTCGCCGTCAAAGTTACCGCACATGCCACATACGCTGTTCATGAAGCTGCTGGGCAGGGTCACCTTCACATACTCCTCCCAGTCATACTGTACGGTCAGCCCAAAGTCTGTCCAGAAGATCACAGACAGACCACTCTGCACCAGCTTCAGTTCTCCTTGGGGTGTTTTCAAGGTGACAGGAAGGCTCCATACTTCATAGTTGATCTGTAAGTTAAACAAAGCACATCATTTTCCTGCTAGCATTGTTAAATGGCATCCAAAGTAACCGTGTCGGTGTGTAAATTGTAGGACTCGTCATGTACTCACCCGGACCATGCTGATCTCATTGCGGACCATTTGAATCACTTGGTCAAAAACTTTAATGGTGACGTCGCCAACTGCAGTGAGGAGTGATTTGCCACTCTTCTCATTTTTCACAGACACTTCAAAGGTGGGGTGGGTCTTGTCGACAAAGCAGTTCTTGGCCAGGATATAAGAGCAGTTACCCATAAAGCTGAAGTAACTGCCATCAAAAGTGCGATAGTGAGGGTCCCCCATGGCCCAGCAGACCCCTGTTTCTGGTGCAATGGCTGGAACTACAGAAGCTTGACCTGGAAAAGACAGCGACATAATTCAACAAATAGCCTACTGTTCAATGTTGAACCTATTAAAACTCTTGAACTCTGAACGCATAGGGATCATCCAAGCTTGCTGTGCATATTAGGCAGTGACGTGCTTACAAGTGCTGCATTACTAAGTCAAATTTCTATGTACTCTGTACATTTAGTGAATTAAGCGATCCTGTATACTGCACTCTTAAAACGAATGTGTCCAGATAGGGACAACACAGTTTGTGTTGTATTTGTTACATAATATGTGTTGAAAACAACACAACTTGCATTGTTTTTTTAACACATCTCTGTGTCCAGATACACTCTTAAAATAAATGTGTTAGAAACAACACAAACTCTGTTGTCCCTATCTGGACACAGAGATGTGTTTAAAAACAACACAAGTTTTAACACATTTGTTGTAAGAGTATAAGAAAAACAAATTGTGTTGTCCCTATCTGGACATAGAGCTGTCTTCAAAAAGTTGTGTTATTTTCAACACATTCATTTTAAGAGTGTATTGCATATGTTCATTTAGCTAAACAGAATATCTGAATAGAGCATTTAACCAAAGGACATTGAAGTATCTGGTCAAAAGCCCACAGACACCCAGTCAGGACCCAGATGGTAAAGTCTGAGTGGCACACTTGGCATTTGACACAGTATTCAAGACTACCCAATTACAAAAGCGGCCCTTTAATTTTTAAGAGCTTTTGTTTAATTGTCCATTATGATTAAGGATTCTGGCTGTTAGGTACAATAGAAACCATTTCTTGTCTGATTTCCAGAAACAAACATTATCTTACTTATCACTTTTTAAAGAACTTAGGTGGAGTCACAGACGGTAATTGCAAATACAGCAACAGCTGGTTCCAGTAAACTTCCATGTTACGGGCATCAAATTAAAAATGATCATATATTTTCCATGAAATAGTCCAAATCTTCATTTTCATATGCATTTCATTTTCAACATTTTATATGTTGTCTATGTCCTTTTTGCTGCTAAATATGGGTTTACAAGACTTGTATATTTTCAGACTCTGTTTTTATTTGCATTTTACACAACGTCCCAACTTTTTCTGATTTGGGGTTGTAATTAAAATTCTTATATATTATGATATATAAGGGAACAGGCGCTTGTTCGTAAGTGCTGTAATGCATCACCCAACACTGATCAATTATGAGGAGACCAGAGAGTACGACTTTTAGCACTTACCACAGAGGACAAGAGCTGCAAGGCAGAACAATATTCCTCTCAGCTCCATGTCTACGCTCAGGAGATGCAATTTGGTTTTCCAACACCTGACAAAATGTGTAGTCATGTGGTCATAAGCTGAGACTTTGCAGAGTGCAAATGAAAATAATCACATTGTGCAACATGATATTTTCCAAGTGCATTAAAAGATTGGAATCATTTTAAATTACTTTGCATTAATGTTACAGAATCTAAGCTAGATTCTAATGTCTCTTAGAATGTTGGGATTTACACAGCCAACATAAGAAAATGAATTAGAATCTGAATCAGCATGCATTAAATTGGCTGAAGCACTATGTGTAAGCTATAAAAGAACATTCAGGTATCATACAAATGGTCTTACCTTAACCTGCCAGCTGGTGCAAAGACTACAGGTGATCAAGCCTTAAATTGCATTTGGTGTTGAGTCACCAGCCAATCAACAGCAAGCTTACAGATTTGTTTTGTTTACCCAGTTGATATACATGCTCACGTGATGTCTTACCAGACACCAAAGGAAAGAAGGAAAAGACATCCACATAACATAATCACTGCAAAAAAGTGATATCTTACCAAGTGTTATAATCTTATATTAAGATAAAGAATCTAGTTAGTATTGTTTTTAGCATAAAGACACTTACTTTGAGCTTTCTTGTAAGATTATTTGACTTAAAATAAGTCAAGATCTTCTTAAATTAAGACATAAAACAAATTTATCTGCCAATAGAAATTTACCTTAATTGTCTTAAATCTTATCTTAAATTTAGATAAAATTATTTAATCCATTGGCAGATAAATTGTCCAATTCACTGTCCATTCGTAGATAGCTGGTGTAAACAAAACAACTTTGTATTTTCAAGAGCACAGAATGACAATATTCAGGTAATGCTCTCACATGGTTCAAAACACTTGTAACACAAATGTAACACAAAACTTTGTTGTCGCGCAAACTATCTTTTACAGTAGACGTGTGACAACACACATCCCTTTTCACAATTTTGGATGGGTGCTGGACTCCAAAAGTAAAACAAGAGAGAGTGATCCGCATTTCAAGCCCCTGGCTCTTCCTCAGGCTAGCTAGGGGCTAGCCAGGAGCCAGGGGCTCGAAACGTTGCACACAAACTATCTTTTACACTCTTAATTTGTGCTGTGACTGTGCATATGCAAACCTTTGCTGCAAATTTAGCTGATTCACATTGTATAATGTTAAACATGTATTGTTATCCTAATGGGACGCTTCCCTAATGAGGAATGAGAATTTGGATTGTCATGCCTTTTTGTAAAAAAAAAAAAAATATATATATATATATATATATATATATATATATAATATATATGTAATATATATTATTATATATATATATATATATATATATATATATATATATATATAGAGTATGTAATTCATTCGATTTTTTTTTTTATTGATTGACAGCCCTAATTAAATATATATATATATTAATTAGGGCTGTCAATCGATTAAAAAAAATAATCTAATTAATTACATACTCTGTGATTAATTAATCTAAATTAATCACATATATGATTTTTGCTGTAAAAATATTTAAAATATGTAATTGAATAATCATTGAATAATCAGCATTTGTAACATTAAAGTTCAAAAACTCTTTTATTATTATTTTAATAATGGCCATAATAATCTATGATATGACCTAATATGCTGAGGAAATAAATTCAAAAGTGCTTCGGGAAGAAGTTTTTTTTATCACATACATGGTATTTCAGGCCACAGATATAATCTAGGGGACACAATGAAAATAAAGTATCACTCCCCTCAATGTCAACACTATTTCATTGCAATGTTGTGCGACTTTAGAGTTGATGAACTCCGGTGATATACAAATTCTTTGCTGCAGACATTGAAGAGGATTTTATTTTAATCACTTTATTTTTATCAACAGCGTTATTTTTTTTAATCCGTTATTTTTTCTCAAATTAATTAATCAAAATTAATATATATATTTATTTTTCTTCCTGTTTCAGGGAAGGATGTGCAATATGTATCCTTTCCTCCAATGTTGGGTGGCGTGTTCCTTTAAAGATTAGACTGTTTACTCTAGTCAAAGGTATATGAGACACCTCCCTGAAAAAGAAAAAGCACTGTGGGTGTAGATGCCAACAATTGTATCATTTCACATGACATCAAATCACCTCTCTCTTGAAAAACAAGCCAAATTTGTATCATCAACAATTGTATCATTGTCTGGGTTGAACTTGGACTAAACAATTGGATTTGAGAACAGATAACGGCTGAATAGGTCTAATATGACCAAGCATGTTTAAAAGAAAGCAAATACTTGTGGATTAGAGTGGAGTGGTTTACCTTAGAATTGCACTCTTATATAACAAACAGTTTATAAGGGTCACTTAATGTTAACCTTTGTGAAAACCTATTAGTGCAGACACTCAAACTGTTCATTAAGGATAAGGATAGCAAATGGATGACAACATCAGGAAATGCGTGAAATAGCCAATGCTGTAAAACTGGACACCTGAGAGACCTCATTTTAGGGACTAACAGTGTAAGTATAACACATTGCAAAACTGTCTAACCAAGTGTAATTAATCTTATATTAAAGTGTAATTAATCTTATATTAAAGG
The DNA here is from genome assembly GCF_017589495.1 of Alosa alosa. Classification (NCBI taxonomy): domain Eukaryota; kingdom Metazoa; phylum Chordata; class Actinopteri; order Clupeiformes; family Clupeidae; genus Alosa; species Alosa alosa. Next base: position 12,897,812 of record NC_063208.1, read on the forward strand.
AACCATATGTAAGATTGTGGCCAAAACTGGTACTGCAATCACTTTCAAATTACAAATTATTTTGAAATGACAATATCCTGGCCAGACTACTGTTGTCAGTGATATAAGTACAGTGTTTGAAATGAACATGATTTCTTAATGTCTAGTGACATATCAGGGCCATTTTATGATTAATTGAAATACATTTCTTACATACAGTTCCTTTGAGATAAAAGAGAGCAAATTTGGCAACCAGTGCATTAAGCTAATTTGTCTTAAAGACAACAAATTTGGCTGCCAGTGCATTAAACAAATTTGTTGTGATAAGACATCTTACAATAAGTCAAACAAGTCAAAATGATGAGAAAGTGCTAGGTACGTCTCTTTATACTACTGTACTGTACTGTCTTTTTTTATCTTAATATAAGATTAATAATAATAATTTGGGGGCAGCCGTGGCCTGGTTAGCGCTTCGACTTGTAACCGGAGGGTTGCCGGTTCGAACCCCGACCAGCAGGAACGGCTGAAGTGCCCTTGAGCAAGGCACCTAACCCCTCCCTGCTCCCCGAGCGCCGCTGTTGTAGCAGGCAGCTCACTGCGCCGGGATTAGTGTGTGCTTCACCTCACTCTGTGTTCACTGTGTGCTGAGTGTGTTTCACTAATCCCCAGATTGGGATAAATGCAGAGACCAAATTTCCCTCATGGGATCAAAAGAGTATCATATGCCCTTTCAACAATAAAAACAAAAACAATGCTTGAACATTCTATTTGGTTCCCAATCTACTTCCTCTGCATTAAGATAACATATGGAATGTTAAAACGGAAGCCTTGTGGGGCCAACTATGATGCTGATAATCGAACTCTCTTGAAAGGGTCATAACACAGATAAGCAGTTTTTGTAGCACACTAAAACTGTCAGTTTACTTTAAAAGTCAGTACACTTTTCATTACTGAAATTATTTTTTTTTTTTCAATACTTGTCCACCAAGTCCATCTTTATTGTGGATGACAGAGTCAATCCTCTTCAGCATGAGAAATACCAGTGCTGCAAGCATTTGTGAAGAGTGTATCTTCAGATACATTTTTAAATGTTTCTCTTTGTTGGAGGTGTTTTTGTTGCTCGACCTTTCTCTTTTAAGTAAATTCAAGTGAATTCAAGTGAAGTGACATTCATATCAAACGACACCAGAGGAACAGAAGCAGTTTTCAGACTGGATGGGCAGCTTTCTCAAGCATATGAAGGCTTCCTAGTCTTTCCACTGTCTCATGTTGTAATGCTGAGAACTATTCCATATATATGGTATTGCACAGATACACAGCTTTCAAGAGCCCATTCAATCCGGATATGAAGAGATCCTTTGTGTTTGGTAATAGTTTTTGGTGTGGTATTAACAGTCAAGTGTTGAAAAGCTTGATTGAACACACCCGCATGTGCACTCACGCACACACACACGCGCGCACACACACACACACACACATTAAAAATGGTATCAGTACTCATGTACTAGAGCAGTGTTTTTCAACCTTTTTTGTGCCACGGCACACTTTTGACACTTAAAATGTCCCACGGCACACTAACATCCTGTGTGAAGAAAAAATAAACATACCATAGCCTAAAATTTCAAATAATACACAGATATGGCCTTATTATGGCTTCTATGCAAGACCTGCTCAATAAAACAAGCGCCCTCTGTTTCATTTGTAGTTGACTATATCTAATTTAATTGTTGTTTTGAACTGGATATGTGATGATTCTGTGAATTCTGGATATGGGACCCCCGTTGTACAATGCCTGCATTCTACAAATAGTGCAATCATACAATCAATGAGAGCATGTGGTTATAAATTCTTTGATGCAACAGTTGCTTTTCTGGACCAGTGAGTGACATTGGGTTAATTTTCTGCGGCACACCTGATGATCTCTCACGGCAGTGTGCCCCGGCACAGTGGTTGAAAAACATTGTACTAGAGTGTAGTGATGCATGTGTTTGCATTAATACACACACACAAACATGTGTGCAATTACAGGTCATGTTTGTCATATAGGCAATGTTTTGTTGCTTGTTTTCAAAAGACCAACTTTAGAGTTTTAGGAGCAGCACGCTGATGAACCATGTCGGTGTAATGGGATCAAGATGAACCACTTCTGCTGTTCTCAGAATTTGAATAACCTGTTTTACCAGGTGATCATGCAGGATGCCAGAGGCATAGTGTGGTGTTATCTACTCCTAAGCCACTTTCAGGGAAGAACAAAAAGCCAGTTTGCTTTTGACTACCCATCTGAGACAAACTGTCAGCAAAAAAAACACGCAAATCTTGCTAGACTGTTCTGCTTTGGGTGGTCCATTAATCTTGAAAAGTGGACTGCATCTGGGAGGAAGCATATAGTATTCCACCTTAAACTTTCTTTTTAAACAAACCTTTTTGCCATGAAATTATCAGCATGTCAGGTTTTAGTGTCTTTATCGGTGTTGTTAATGCTGGCACTGGCCATCATTGTCTTTGGCCAGAGGACAATGATAGTCAGGTTGATAAAGGACACGGAGGACACAGAGCAAAGAATTAAGTCCCTCCTGTGGGACGTCAAGCAGGAGAATCATAAAGTACAGCTCTATGACGAACAAGCAAAAATCGCCCAAATGAAGATGGATAAAGACAAAAACACTCTGGAGGGGCTTGCTGTTGACTATCACAAAAAGGTAGCTGAGAGGGAAGCATGTGAGAGATTACAGGTGAGAGAGAACTCAACTACAGTTACATGAGCTGTTTAAAAAAAAAACCATGACATTCTTTGTTTATCTTTTCTAGTTTGTGTGCATTACTGCTACTGTGTTTGACTAGGGCTAAAAACAACGAGGTGCTAATGTTGGAGTAATGCAGTCAGGGGACTTGAGCCTTTCCTGTTCTGTGCTTTCACAGAGCAAATTAGCAGTAGAAATGGAAGCAGTGCAAAAGGAGACGACTACACTGGAAGGTATGGACATGCGACTTCTCAAATTTTTCTTACCTACCAAATATTTAATTAGCAATTTTGTAAGTGTGAAACTATTTCTGCCATGGCTAAGGGTTTGTTTCATTTGTGGTATCTATTTGGCATTAAGCCACTATTTGTATGCTCTCTAAGCACTCTATGCTCCCACTTGGACAAACCATCACAAACAATTTGATTTCATAGCTATGCCGATGACACCCAACTTTACTTAGCTCTTTCGCCTAACGACTATGGTCCCCTTGAATCTCTTTGTCAGTGTATTGACAAGATTAACAACCGAATGTCTCAAAAAAATATTCCAAAAATAATTCAGTGGAAATGCATGGATTCCAGTTTCTTCCAGTAGCAGCAACTGGAATCCATGCATTTCCACTGAATTATTTTTGGAATCTAATCACTATCATACCTGTTCATTCTTACTCGTTGCTTTCGACTTATCATTGACTAAATTCAAGATGGCTGCAAAGCGCTAAACCGTGAAGATACTGTCTGTATAAATCGTCTTGTAAGTAAACTACCAGTGCTTTTTCAAAGTTCTCAATGTCTCATTTTAAATGTCAGGGCCCTCGGAAGTCTACCAATGAAGTGTGGAGATACATTGAGCCTCGTAAACGGGTGTAAAACAGTGATTTATTTGCATGGCTAGCCCGATGCCACTATTGAAAAAGATGTTGGTAGCATCGGCTAACTAGCGCCAGATTTTGGAGTGCAGGGGACAAGCCGAGATGGGCTATGAGACATACGTTCACACTCGGTATCATGTTTCGATACACTTTAGGTCAATATCACACCGGAATTCTCCTTTAAAGGAATTATCCGGAGTAAAATGCACTTTAGATCGATTTACGGATGATTGGGGGTACATACGTTGAGTTGACATCAAAATCATGTCATTCGGATGTGTTTTGAGAAAGTTCGATTGTACCGTTTTCAGTCAAAACTCGTAGCCTGGAAGTGAGCAGGGCATATCAATTTCGCCACTACAAAATGCTTTTTTTATACCTCTTCTACAGTTCCAAACAACATAACACTTACGTGGTAGTGAGTAGAGGGTGTTGTAACACGCTCTGGAAATTCACAATTTCGTCGCCGTTTAAAAAAAAAAAAAAAACATAGTCCAGTCCATATAACTTCATTTCAATTTCGAAAGAAATACTGGACTATGTTTTAAAAAAAAAAAAAAAAAAAAAAAAAAAAATTGTGAATTTCCAGAGCGTGTTACAACACACTCAGCAATCGACTCCTACGGACTGTTCCCTAAAGATGGCAGCAAAGATGGCAACATTTCCGGAAAGGTACTGGCTTGATGAAATTCATTCTGGACTCGCTATCTGACCACATAAAGACCTCGGGATACTTCGGTTTGGCTTTAGGGACCCTCTACTCACTACCACGTAAGTGTTATGTTGTTTGGAACTGTAGAAGAGGTATAAAAATAGCGTTAAAAAGTGCTTAAACTAACATATTTAGTGGTGTATGTGCTCTGACTAAGTTCGTGTGGCATATAAACCACAATTCGTTTCGCGTCGCTCTCATTGAGGTTGAATGGCACTGGCACTTGTATCAACACGAATTGTGGTTTATATGCCACACGAACTTAGTCAGAGCACATACAAATATGTTAGTTTAAGCACTCGATCTTTTTAGCTAGCTGACAGGCGAAATGCTAGTATTTTAGGACATTGGATTGCATTGTAAACCTAGCTAGACAGCTAGGCTACATGCTGCAACACAGGTATGAAATATATTATGTCTTATTGACCTTTACAAGTCCTTTACATTTATAAGTCCCTTCAGGGCGGAACAGGTCTGGTTCGCCCTGTCGGGACTTATTTTCCCAATAATGATCGGCGTATAAATTATCCCTTACTTATTGAAAGACCTCTGTGTATGAAATGCTTTATATAAATAAAGTTGACTTGACTATTTGGAACTATCCAGTGATATTCCTTCACCCTGGTCTTTTTAACTTTGTTGACAGTTTCACTCATGTTAGACTGCCTGTATTCACAACCACACAGTTAAATAAATAATACTATTGTTCATCAGGTAAGAGGTGTAGGCTTGTACTAAGGTACATTTCTTGCATGCAACATGTACAGTATGAATGGATATGAATGGTATCTTTTTCTTTGCCTTCTGCACCCTCTTGTGGTTCAATGTAACAGTGCAAAAGTCAAAAACACAGTAAGACAAGTACTGTCAGTTCACATAATTATAGTTAACCAACTCTCTCTCTCTCTCTCTCTCTCTCTCTCTCTCTGCCTCCCTCCCCCTTTCATCCATTACATTATATACACATTCCTCTCCCTTTTCTCTCTTCAATTACACTCTCACCCAATCACTCTCAGGGGAATTCAATGTGTCAAAGACTGAATGGAGTAATGAGATAAACAAACTCAAACAACAGCTGGAGCAGCCGAGCCCAGCGTGTGCCTATGTGAAGAAGGACACACCCGCGTCAGCGTGAGTGACGATGAACTTTGATGTTTTGGCCACATGCACAGACAGCAGTGGTTAGCTGAAATGGGGGTAGACCTATGGTGTGTTCTCCTTTCAAGTCAAGTCAAGTCAAGTCAAGTCGGCTTTTATTGTCAATTTCTTTACATGCACTGGTCATACAAAGAATTGAAATTTCGTTTCTTACTTTCCCATGCAGACAGTCTCAGATAGAGCACAAAGAAAAAGCAAAAAATGCTCAAACACGTAATGTATTAGGAACTTTAGAATTTGCCCATTGGAAAGCCAACAATTCTAGCCTTTCTTGCCATGGAAGTAAACTGAGCACACCAAATAGCGCTTTTATTAACAATAATAGGCAACAATCCTGGTCTTCGACAAATGCTTTTCCCAGTCTGCTAGACTGTGGCTGTCTGTGCCAAAATGAAACTACAGTATTTTTGACTGCATATTTAAAAAGCAATGTATATTTTAATGTGATAAATGTGGGCTTTTCATAATCATGTAATATAAATTATAAATTAAATTATCCTCATCTATGAGTAGATGGGAAACTAGCTCATACCATTCACACTGCAAAAACTGCTTATCTAATAAAATCTAACCAAGATAAGAAGATAACAAATCTAATAAAATCTAACAAGATCAAGATAAAAAAAAAAACTAGTTTGTATTGTTTTCAGTATAAAATGACTTTCTCGTGAAATCATTTGACTTAATTTACATTCTGAAAACAAGCACATTTTTCTGCCAGTGCGTTAAGCAAATTTGTCCTAAAAACAAGCAAATGTGTCTGCCAGTGCGTTAAGTAATTTTGTCTTGATAAGACTACTTAAAAATACTCCATAAAAATAAGTCGAAGTCTTCTTAAATCAAGTCAAAATGATCTTTCGAGAGAGCGCTAGGTAAGTCTTTTCATACTAAAAACAATACCAAATAGATTTTTTGATCTTATTATAAAATCAATAACACTTGGTTAGATTTCATTTTTTGCAGTGCACCTGCTGCTCATTCTGACTAATACGGTGCAGCTTTGTGTTGTAAAGGCTACATTCCCTGAATAATCACAGATGTTAATTCAGTTGTGCAACTGTGAAAAACCCTACCTCTGTTTGTCTCCAACAGGAAACTATGCCCTCTCCTAGCAGCAAATTACACAGTCACTCCATCAAAGGAAGGACAGAGCAAAAAAGCATGATGTCAATCACTTAACTCGATGAATTTGTTTTCTTTTATTTATGTATTGTGAATTTCCACATTGATTCGCAAGCAGCTTTTTGTTTTGTTAAAAGGAGATGTAAGACTCAACATCCTGTTAAGTTTTCTTATTCTCTTATTTCATGGTGACACGATGATTAGCAGACATGATGATTAGCACAGTACATGTCCCCACTCCCCACATCTCTGTCAAGTGTTTTTTTTTTTTTACATTTGAATATTGTTGAGAATTTTAAGTAGCCTATGTTTGTTTTGAACCCAGCAATTTCTCCAGTTCTATTTTTGCTGAAACCCATCATCTTCTCCCAGAAACACTGTTTTAAAGAATAAAAGGGCTTAGGTACTGAAAGACATACGTGATTAAAAGTTAGTTTGTAAGTAACTCTTTTTGGGTTTCTTTTGTCAACCATGGACATTGCTCAACCTATTTTACTGGGGCATGGAATATAAATAAGTTCCTTTCTACCTTTGTATGAGTCTGTGTTATTGCTCTGTGGTAAAACAGCCTACCTGAAATTGCCAGCTCGTCTTTTTGGTAATGCAGAAATTAGATCATCAAATCATTATTGATATGGTTACCAGTGTTGGGAAGTAACTGAATACATGTAAATACAGTTACAATTTAATTGTCTGGTATTCAATTTACACTGATATATTTAAGGGATTGCATTTTAAATCTTTATAACACATAGGCCAAGGCTTTTCACACTCAAATATTTTTTAACCACATTATGATACATGCCTATGTATCCCTCAGGTGGTTCCTTTCTCTTTCTCTGATAGCCTAAATTAAAAACCTCTTAGTAGAATGTAACATTAGTTGTGTTGTAGGCCAATAGGGCCTACAGTATATCCAGCCAGCATATTGTAGGCCATAGGTTCTTCTTTCTTGACAGGGTGTTCTGCAAAAAGGCATGTATGTGCTGTTGAAATTCATTACAAAGAATCTGTACTGTAGGTCTTTGTTTGGGATTTGGCAGGCGTTTAGCACAGGGTTGCCAACTCTCACACATCTTGGGGGACACTCATGCTTTCAGCATCAATCTCAATAATTTTTTTTGCAATCCATTCATTTTCTGTTGATGACTAGATTAGACCACAGCATTGTTTCTAAATGACATGAGACGAGTTTACGGCATACATATGTCTTTAGACCAACAGCAGATCTAATATCTGCCTACAACGTTCTCGGCGCAGTTTGCTCTGATTGTTGATTCGCTGACAATTTTTTCCGCTCCGCGACACCTTCACGGAACACGCTGCTATTTAGATTTTATAGATTTTGGAATCCACCAGCCACAATGGTAGTGGAAAACATATTTTATTTCCATCTCTGATACATACGTACACTCATACACACACGCACACACATTTCTTGAATTTCCCCATGGGGATCAATAAAGTATCTATCTATTTATCTATCTATTTTGCGTGAAGTCACTACTATGTTCTCCACCCCTGATATTTGAATAGGGCCCCTCAGTCAAATAACACGAGTTAAGTTATGTAATATGTCTTAACAGGGCCCCTCAATCAAATTATGGATTATGTTATTCACCCCTGATATCCGAATGGAGCCCCTCAGTCAAATAATACAGGTCACATAAATATGCTTTGTAATGAACATCTTTTTTCACAGCAAGATGCCTTAAATCTGTTGATGGTTATGTCATCTTTGTAAGTCTCAATCTGTCAATTTCTTTCCACAAACTCATCAGAAGTCATCATTTAATCATTAATGCTATCATTTTATTTTTCATGCCCCCGGACCCCCCTACAATTGTTGAGCTACTAATGTTGAGGTGGGCAAGGCCCAGGGGCCCTTTCCATGTCTGTGCCCAGGGGCCCAGTGGCTCATAATCCTTCCATGCCACGGGGTAAAAACACTGGTCTTGTTAGCATATATAAAGACAAAGCTGTTCTGTCTTTAATATAATGACATTAAGGGCCCTATCATGACAGTCTAAATCGCATGGTCACTGGCGAAAAGCTTATTTAAATTTAGCGGGATGTCCAGTCCACAGGTGTGTTTTCATTATCAAACGTCGGACTGATGGCGCAACCAGGTGTTCCTAGGTTTCTTCAAATCAGTCATGGATGTGTTTTGGGCGTAACATCATTTAAACCAATGAGAATGACATCTGTCATTCCCTTTAACAGCGAGCAGGGCAACTTTAAACAGCGCATCGGTATTTTCGTAGGCTACAACTAGTATTAGTATTAGCTTACCCCAATAATGTTCCAATGACTGAATAAAAAAACCTTTATCCTGCAGAGGAGGAGGAAGCACGTTCGTGGATGAGAAGGTGTGTTGCACCCGCCCATATCACTGTGGCTATTAATGCGCTCTTAAAGTCACACTATGCAAGATTTTCACCTTTATGAAGCCAATTTGAGTCCCTACCGAGAAAACCAGCCTTGCAACTTCCAAGAGCGGCGCCCCACTAAATCTCGTGAAACATTACCTTTGTCAGTAGATATAGCTCTTTGGAGACGGTTTTTTGCCTGTTGTTAATCTTTCACCTCCACAGCAAAAGCATTTGCATTGTGTACAGGAGGGCTAAGTCACAAGAAGTTTGCTATTTACAATATCAGAGTAACATAGAAGTACATTGCGACTCTAAAGGGAGCTCTGCACTCGCCAAAAATACCTAAACCTGCATACCTTTAAAATAACATACAGTATAAACAACTCACAATGGACTTCTGATCAGGTTTTTTTTTGGTCAGTGGTGTAGCCTAATGCATTTTAGGTAGTGCTGTCAAACGATTAAAATTTTTAATCACGATTAATCGCTGAATTCCTATAGTTAATCACAATTAATCACATATTTTATCATATGATTAAAATTCTATTATTTTGCATTTCTGAACTTTCCAAGAGTCCATATTAACAATAAAGCAATTATTGTTTATCTTGATTGGGATTCAAATGAAAGCAAAGCAAGTTACTTTATTAACTGAACTTTAAGACATAGGTCTATTTGATTATTTCAAATCAAATTTTAAAAGATGTGCAGCAGACCTGAGGCAACACATATTCTTCAGACAGGGGCGCAGCTACCCATTTTTTGAGGGGTATGCAACAACAAATTGGCCCCAAAAAAAAAAAAAAAACAACAACAACAACTAAAGTAAAACAAAAGGCCAATAATTTACAGAATTTATTAGTGTAAATTATTATTTTTTAAGAAATTCTGCCAATTTGAACTTGAAGTATTGTCAAATGGTGCATTGTCACTTTAAGACTTTAAGAGAGTCTAAACGGTTCTCATAACGTCCTTTTGCCAGCTGTTGCTCACAAAGGATAAGGCTGATCCAACACGGGCCTTTGTTTGCCACATTATCAGCACAATATTAGGCTATTAATATTACAGTAGGATTGTTAGGAAATGGAAACATGTAATGAGTTGTTGCTAGCGTGACATTTCTGTTTTAAAAAGTTTCCATTAAAAGTTCAGTATGAGCATGGTAGCCACCTAGCTATCTTAATGGAATAGGTTAATGTTTCAATCGGCATATGCTTAGCAAACGCTAGTCTGTTAACATGAATATTTGCAAGCCTCCAAGCACAGACATCATACTTTAAATCCTACCTGTTGCTTTTCACCATCCACTTATTGACATGCCCCCACGGTGCTGCGCCCCTATGCGCCGCATATAGCGCATACCCACTTTTTGCGCCACCGTCTTCAGAAATATAGCTGATATAAACTGAAATAAATGCTACTGCAGAAGTGCATGCACAAAATGTAGGCCTACACACATTATAAAGGGCATAACAAACAGAAAATATTATATTCATACTATATTCATTATCTTTGAGTTCCGTTGAAAATAAGGAACTTTTCAACATGTGTGCATTGTCATTTTATAGGCCTACAGTTTATGGTGCACTGTCACTTGCCACACACATCAACGCCGACGTTTTTAACAGGCAAACAATGGATGAACAATCGATTTTATGGAGCAGCGACCAAATATAACTGAATCGTGATTACACGGCTGCAAAGTGCAATGCTGGTGTGCAGAGTTGTATTGAAAAGAATGGAATCTAATGTAAATTAATGTCGAAAGCAGAGTGCATCGCAAATAGTAGCAGCCAAAGAGGAATGTTGATAACAGAACAAGTGACGGTGAAAAAATCTTTGGCGGCACACAACTAATGCGTCAGCCTAGGCTACGACTCTTTGGCCGGCTCGTTAGCCCAACAGTGTGTGCAGCATGCCTTTACGTAGCTAACGGCGCATCATCATAAAGATACATTTGATCTGCATCACGCCGCATTTTAGCGGAAAACATGTTAACATTATCATTGAAAGACAGCTAGTAATCACACGTTGACGTTACATCTAGTTATTAATTCACAGGACATTCAATCATTTTACTAACACGGCAGTTATGAAGAATTGTGTTTATGTAATTTACTCATGTCGAAACGATGTACATTACTGTAATAACTTCGTACAAACAAACTGTCTCACTGTAGTCTAGACTGTTAAGTATTTTTAATCTTTAACGGTTACACAGGTGACCACATCGGACTCTGCTATGCTTCGAACTCATGTAGAATCGCACTTCTTCTACCTTAGCTTAACGGTACCCAAACACTATAACTAATGTTGGAGCGCCATCTCCTGGGCAACTCCTAAATAATTCTGACACTAAAACCTAGGATATCACATCTCCCCCACCTTTAAGCGAAAAACTCATTATATGCTTAAGGCCTGTGTCACATGCTCTCCTAGTTTAAACAGGTGTCAACAATACAAAGGTCATAAACATCTCAACATTTCAACATCTTTTTTTTTTTTTTTTAAAACAAGTTCCTAACTAGGAAGGTACGTCCTTCCAGTGAGATCAGAGCGCATTGTTGCTCTATTCCTGGAAAAGATCTCACTCTATCTAACAAAGTCTTTTAGATGCGGAGGTGACCGTCTCCCCCGCTCTGAGCGTCGCACCTCTGTGACCACTGGTGGACCTGGTGGAACTTCGACCCCTAATGTAGACTGCTGATCCGGCTCACTCACAGGTTGTTCTTCTGTCTCTGCCGTCCCTGTTGCCTCAGAGCCCACAGCACCATCCAGACCTGACAACAGCTCCAATTCTCCCTCAGGCTCTTGATTTGGCACAGTGTCAGATAATCTGGCTCTCACTTGATCCACATGCCTCTTCATTGTTTGGCCACTTCCAATGATGACAGTATATGACACTGGACCAGAGGCATCCTGAATGACAGCAGGGATCCATTTAGGACCATAAGAGTAGTTTCTGATGAACACTTTATCCCCTGGTGAGAAACTTCTCAGTCTTTTGCTTGTGTCATGGGCCTGTTTTTGTTTCAGTTGCTTTTCCTGCACTTTTGATTTCATGTCTGGCAGCAGCAGGTCAAAAACAGATCGGAGTCGTCGTGCCATCATCAACTCTGCCGGTGAGAGACCTGTTGTCGCATGAGGCGTGATACGGTAACTGAACAGAAATCTTGACAACCTGGTTTGCACCGAATCACCTTTCATCTTTTTCATCCCCTCTTTGAAAGTTTGGACCGCCCTCTCTGCCAGCCCATTCGAAGAAGGGTGGAATGGTGCTGACCTCACATGCTTGATGCCATTTTGTTTCATGAAGGACTCAAATTCAGCACTTGTGAAACACGTTCCATTGTCAGACACCAACATTTTCGGTAATCCAAAAACACTGAAACTCTGCCTTAGCTTTTCTATAGTAACCTGGGAAGTGGACGTCTTCACTGGGTAGATGTCTAGCCATTTAGAGTACGCATCCACAATCAACAGAAACATCTCACCTTGGAAGGGCCCTGCGTAGTCCACATGGATCCTTGACCATGGCGACTCTGGCCACTCCCAAGGATGTAACGGCGCGGTGGGTGGTGACTTGCGGTGTTTTTGACACTCCTCACATGACATCACTTCCCTCTCAACATCCTGATCCATTCCAGGCCACCATACATATGATCGAGCCAGTCCTTTCATCCTTGACATGCCAGAGTGGGTTTGATGCAGCAGCTTTAGAATTTTTTCTCTAACTTTGGTGGGTATAATTACTCTAGCGCCCCAAAGTATGCATCCGTCCCGTACACTTAGTTCCATCCTTCGCTGATAAAATGGCTTTACACTGGAATCTACCTCTGTCGGCCACCCTTTCAGCACGTGAGAATGTACTTGGGACAATATTACGTCTTTCGCTGTCCAGCGCTTAATCTGAGTCGTGTCTATGAGTGTATCATCCAGAAGATCCATTGACTTTCTTTTTTCCTGGTTTGACACACAGCCTACTTAATGCATCAGCATTTGCATTCTGTTTTCCTTACTATTATATTCATAGGCACTCAAATGCACAGCCCATCTTTGAACTCTTGGGGACCCCATCTGTGGTATGGGTTTTTTTTCATTGAAGAGAGAGATCAATGGCTTATGATCTGTGTGGATTGTAAACGCTCGTCCATAAAGGTATTTGTGAAATTTCTGAATACCAAATATAACTGCCAATCCCTCTTTGTCTAATTGTGAGTACCTCTTTTCAGCAGGCGACAGTGTTCGTGACATGAACCCCAAAGGACGTTCACTGCCATCTTCCATCAGGTGTGATAAAACAGCACCTACCCCGTAAGGTGAAGCATCACATGACATGATCAAATCTCGGTCAGCCGAGTAATGGACTAACACTTCTGCTGAGTTCATTAAGGCTTTAGACTTTTGGAAGGCCTCTTCCTGTTCTTTGTGCCATTTCCAGTGCACATTGTGCCGTAAGAGTTCATGTAGAGGGGCCAACAGGGTTGCCAGATTGGGGAGAAATTTGTTGTAGTAGTTTAATAAACCTAAATATGATTTAAGTTCAGTGACATTCGAGGGAGGGGGCGCCTCCATGATGGCTTTCACTTTTTTCTTCACAGGATGAAGCCCCTGAGCATCCACCCTATGTCCCAGATACTCCACTTCCTCTTGTAGGAACGTGCATTTGCTCCTTTTTAAACGCAATCCTGCCTCTTCCAGCCTAGTCAAAACCTCCTCCAGCTTTCTCAGGTGGTCTGCCTCATCCACTCCACTCAGGAGTATGTCATCAAGGTATACTGCCACTCGTGGAATCCCTCTTAAGAGACCTTCTATGGTTCTTTGAAAAATGGCGGGAGCGGAAGCAACTCCAAATGGGAGTCTATTGTATGTAAACAGCCCTCTGTGTGTATTAACTACCAAGTATTTCTTAGACTCTTCATCCATGAGTATTTGTTGGTATGCGTGACTCATATCTAATTTAGAGAATTGTTTCCCGCCTGACAGCGCTGTGAATAGATCTTCCACCCGGGGTATTGGATATTGTTCTAGTGACGACACCGTATTTACGGTCAGCTTGTAGTCTCCACACAGTCTTATATGTCCATCCGGTTTCACGATGGGGACGACAGGTGCAGCCCATTCTGCCCATTTCACCGGTGTGATAATTTTCTCTTTCAACAGCCTGTCTATTTCTTCCTCAACCTTGGCCCGCATGGCATATGGGACTGACCGAGGGCGGAAGAAACGAGGAACTCGCGTTAGCCTTATGCGTGAATAGTGGCCTTGGTGCCTTTCAGCGTGCCCAATTCTTCTTTAAACACGTTCTCATGTTCGCTTAACACTTGCTGTAGTGTTTTTGTCTCTGTTTTCATATGCTGTAAATCACAGGCTTTGCGGCTGTCTTTTATTTTTTTCCAATTTATTTTGATTTTCTCCAACCAGCTACGCCCTAGTAAGCTGGGGCCGTTTCCTTCAACCACCACAAGGGGCAGCGTGCAGCTTTGCTTCTTGTATTTAACTCTGACTGATGCAACTCCTATCACCTTAACAGGGTCGCCTGTATAAGTCTCCAAGTGAATTTTCACTGGCTTCACTTTGGGGCATTTTGTATCTTTCCACAGCTTTTGTAATGTCTGCTCATTCATAACAGTGAGACTGCAGCCGGTGTCTATTTCGAAACAAACACCTTTCCCATTAATTTTCATCTCAACCATGTAGGGGTCTACTCTTCTTAAATGTACGTCGCTCATTTGGCCTAATCGAAACTTCATGCAATGCAGTGTGAGTGTCTCTTCGTCTGAGCTATCACTTTCACTGGTGTCCTGCCTTTCATGCACATTGTGCGAACGGTGGTATGAGCCCCGCTTCTTTTCGCTCTTTACATCCCCATGTTCTTTGCTTCCCTGATTCAGTGTGTTTTTTCCACGGCACACTCTTGCAATATGTCCTACTTTACCACACGCATGACATTTCTCTTGTTTGAATTTACAGTTTGCCGCATTGTGTCTGGTTCCCTTGCACCGATAACACTCATTCCCTGCTTCTTTGAAAGCACTAGACTCCTGTGTACCTTTCTTTGTTTTAATGAATTTCACGGACGCACTTGGATTTTTCAGATCCTGGGCATTTTTGTTTGCAGTCTCTACTGCTACCGCAATGGACAACGCTTTGTCAAAAGTTAACTCTGTTTCTGACAGCAGACGTCTCTGAATGCGCTCATCATTGATCCCGCACACGAGCCTGTCCCTCAACATTTGCTGTAACTTGTTACCATAGTTGCAATCCTGCGCTAGCCGGCGCAGCTCTGCTACATATTCCATTACAGATTCTTCTGGTTTCCGAGTGCGTGAATCAAATTTGTATCGTTGTACAATTTCGCTAGGCTTTGGATGAAAGTGATTTTTTAACAATGCCACCAGTTGCTGGTAAGTTTTGTCCTTTGGCTTATCTGGGCTTACGAGGCTCCTCATCAAACTGTATGTGGTTGGCCCAACGACACTTATGAGTATGGCTCTTTGCCTATCTCGGTCGCTAATCTGATTGGCCGCAAAGAACTGCTCCATTATTTCACAGTATTCCTCCCATGTCTGATTTTTTACATCAAACGCCGCTAGCGTGCCAATAGTAGCCATTCTTCCTCCGTTATTTCTCTCTCTCTCTTACCAGTTCAAGTCACGTTGTTTCTCCCTCACTTTGTTAGCAATCCCACACTGCAGCACTCACGTCTGATTTGCATTTCAATCTTCAAGCCTCCACCTCAGCGGTTAAATCCTCGTCGCCAAAAAGATGTAATAACTTCGTACAAACAAACTGTCTCACTGTAGACTGTTAAGTATTTTTAATCTTTAACGGTTACACAGGTGACCACATCGGACTCTGCTATGCTTCTAACTCATGTAGAATCGCACTTCTTCTACCTTAGCTTAACGGTACCCAAACACTATAACTAATGTTGGAGCGCCAAATCCTGGGCAACTCCTAAATAATTCTGACACTAAAACCTAGGATATCACAATTACCAACCTTATTCGTTTGCAATACCCCATGTATTATACAAATTTAGCATGTAGCTGCTACACTTACCATAATATCCCATGCAAAACGGTTAGCTTGCTAGCTAGCTAACTGTGGAATGGAACAGAACGTTGCAGACCAGCAGTGGACAGTAGAGCCTACACTGCTTACTTCACCCCTAAGTAGCTAAACAGTTAGTTGTAGAAACTACTTTCCCTAGCTAAGAAAGTACTTAGCCCTCTGACCAATGTTGCATGTGTAATTCAACGATACCACAATGATTTGCATTTCAATGAAAATTCTGAAATGTATATAATTTTTCCTTTTCACTAGTCTTTTGAATTATGTAGAATGTCTTACAGGCATTGGATCCAAAGCTTTGTATCATTTGTGGGAAACATTTTGAAAAGGGCAAGAAAAAAGATCCCTATGTCCAAAACCCTACAGTAGAAGGCCTCCAACGCATACTTACCCTTGCCCAGCAGAGAGAGATGGTGATGTCCATAAAACTCTGGCTCCATATACAGATGATATTCCTCCAAAATCAAAGTTTTATATCATGTATCATGTAGAGTGAACTACTGCAGTAAGACAAAAATCAGTGAGCAGCAGCAAGTTGCAAATGTTGAGAGTGAGAGCACATCTGCACCAAGAAGGCTGAGTAGGATTGAAATAACAGCATTTCAAATACAGAGATCATTCATTTAATTTCATTGAATTTCATTTGTGGGAAGGCCAGCTCTAGATCAGAACCTCTGACAGCCAATTCGACTGGTACAGGGGCAATGTAAATTATAGGCCAAGTATACTTGCATATACAAGGAATTTGGTCTCTGCATTTATCCCATCCGTGAATTAGTGAACACACAGAGCACACAGTGAACACAATTAGGTGAAGCACACACTAACCCGGAGCAGTGAGCTGCCTTACTACAGCGGCGCTCGGGAAGCAGTGAGAGGTTAGGTGCCTTTCTCAAGGGCACCATGGATGTGGGCATGGGAGAGCAGTGAGGGGTTAGGTGCCTTGCTCAAGGGCACCATGGATGTGGGCATGGGAACCACTTCCCCCGCCTTTTTTCCCTTCTGGGTCGGGGATCGAACCGGTAACTCTTCGGTTAGCCCGAACCCCTAACCAGTAGGCCACGGCTGTCCCCAGTACCAGAGACAAGGTCCTTCGGGCAGCTTCTGAATGTACATTCAAATTCTTTCATGCCCAGATCTCTTTGCATATGATGGCAAATACCATGAAATGTGCCTTGCACACTACATCTCTTAACGAAATATAACAGCAGCCTTAGAAAAGAATAAAAAAGCAGACCAATGTCTATAACAAAGCCTTTATTAAGCTCACTGAAGACATTGATAAAACAGTATTGTCCAAAGATATAAAAGTGAGGACTCAATTCTTTGACTAATAGCTATGACAACATACTAAAGACCATTGCTGAGCAAGAAGGTGTGTCTATAGTTCAACACAAGAAATATAGATCCTGGAAACTAAAGGAAAAGCTGATACAGCATTACAAAGACAGGCTTGCATTTGTTCCACGTCCAAGACAGTCAGATTTGATCTGCTCAGATAGTATGACCATATTGTGCACTGAGGGAAGCTGCTAAACTCACAGAAATAACAGTAGACTGAGACTACACTTCCACAGACAAGTCAGAGTCTTTCTGAAATCCAAATATTACACAGGGCTGCAGACATATTGAGGAAAAGCATGGTGTGTTGATTAACATGCCCACAGAAATTACCAAACATGTGATGATAACCCAGCTTCAAAGGAGAATCTGTGTGTTATCCCAATTTGTCATGATCTCATTGAACAGAGCTGTCACATCCATACGCCAATCACACTGGGACTTCCCATTTTGATACATCTTAAGTTTGGTAGTAAGACAGTCATCAATGAGCTCAGTGCAATGGGACACAGTGTTTCCTATACAGATGTTAGGCACTTCTCACATCTTTTGCAGCAGACTAGATATCAAGGACAGAGAGTGGTGTCTACATCCCAACTGGCCCCACTGGAGTTGCTGAACATGGAATTTGTGATGCAGCCATCAGCAACTTTGACCAAAATGAAGACACCCTGGATGTGAAGCGTAAAAGAATGGACAAAATGTACCTGTATACAAGTTTATCTCCATCCATTCATATCAATCGTGTTTAAGGTGGTGAGGGACCTCTGAACCTGAGGAAACCTGTGCTAGGCATTTCTCTGCTGTGGAGACTTGGCCTCTTCGGAACACAACAGACATCATAGCATGAGTTGTACACTTCCCATCCAGGGTGTCTTCATTTTGGCAAAAGTTGTCGATGGCTGCATCAACAATTCCATGGATGTAGACACCACTGTCCTTGATCTATATTTCTTGTGTTGACACACCTTCATGCTCAGCAATGGTCTTTAGTATGTTCTCATAGCTATCAGTCAAAGAGTTGAGAGTCCTCACTTTCCTACCTTTGGACAATACTGTTTTATCAATGTCTTCAGTGAGCTTAATAAAGGCTTTGTTATAGACATCGGTCTGCTTTTTTATCCTTTTCTATGGCTTCTGCTATATTTCATTTAGAGATGTAGTGTGCAAGGCATGTTATGGTATTTGGTATCATGCAGAGATCAGGGTTTTGGACATACTTACAGATCTTTTTCTTGCCCTTTTCAAAATGTTTCCCACAAGCTTTGGATCTAAAGTCTGTAAGACATACTCTATAATTCAAGAGACTAGTGAAAAGGAAAAATTTCAGAATTTTCATTGAAATGCAAATCAAGTTGAACTAGATGTACCGCAGAGTGGTACAAAATATGACCGCCGCCCAGTCCAGCACATTTTTCCCACAAAAATAAATCACGCTGAAAGGCCTATAAGATTCTAACTGTCTCACTAAATTGCATTATCCACACTCAATTATCACTGGTATCTGCTAGACAACAAGTACCAAAACATGATTAGTTCATAGATTTCACATGTAAAATTCATTTTATACAACCCCACCCCCATCTTGCCTGTTCATAATTCTGAGAAATTCTTGAATTGTGTGCATGTGTGCGTGTACATGTTTATGTTTATGTGTGTGGGTGTGTGTGTGTGTGTGTGTGTGTGTGTGTGTGTGCGTGCTTGTGTGTGTGCCTGCGTATGTGCCTGTGTTTGCATGCGTACATATGTCTACTGTGTGAGTATGTGTCATACGTATGATTACTGTGAATGTATGTGTGTGCGTGTGTATCTGTTTATGCACATGTGTGCACATGGAATGGGTTAACATGACCCCTGGAGGCAAACATACGAAAAAAAATTGGTCATCCTAGGCCCTACGGTTCTCAAGATATTCACAGAAAACTGTGTCTGCCCTACCCTCCATTCGGGGGGTCCAGTACAGCGGGGGGGCTACAGATCAAAACAAAAAACGATGGTTCCATGCTATCCATGTGGGGTTACATGCCCACCAAGTTTCGTGTACCCTGGTCTTTCAGTGTCCCGGGAATCCTTGTTGGTGTACGGTCACTAAATGTATACATAAATTATTTTATTGTAAGGCCCCCCATGAACAAAAGTTCACAAAACTTGGCATGCATTCGGAGGGTGTCATAATGATCCTACACTTTCAATTTCGTGCAGTTTTGACCATGTCAGCCAGAGATATTGTGATGAAAACACCTAATTTTTTGCTTTTTAATTTTTAACTAGATGGCGCTATACATGAAATAAGTGGTAATGGGATGGGTTGACATGCCCCCTTAAGACCAACATACTTAAAAAAGTGGACCTCCTAGGCCCAACGGTTCTCGAGATATTCACAGAAAACTGTCTCCGGCCACCTACAGGCCAGTTGGTGTATAGTAACATAAATTAATTTATTGTGTGGCCCCCCATGAACGGAATTCCACGAAACTTGGCGTGCATTCAGAGGGTGCCATAATGATCCTACACTTCCAATTTCGTGCAGTTTTGACTATGTTAGGTCACAGATACCTGCGATTACAACACCTCATTTTTACTTTTTTGTGTTTAACTAGGTGGCGCTATACATGAAATGAGTGGTTATGGAATGGGTTGACATGGCCCCTTGAGATCAACATAGGCTACAAAAATGTTCGTCTACCCCGGTCGTTCAGTGTCCCGGGAATCCTTGACGGAAATTTGGACATGCGAAAAAGGTTGCGAAAAAAATCTGACTAAACCTATATGACCGCCGCTTCGCTGAGCTTGTATGATTGATCAGAGCTTGTATGATTGATCTGCACTAGTTTATATGCCTTAACTCCCATACGGACAGGCTATATTTTAGTCCTTTTTGGTTTTGGGGTGGATAACAATATCTGTTAATTTAACAATCTTAGCAGTAAAATATTTTTAGCCAAGAATCCATTTCATATATGGGAGACCTTAGAGATGAGGAAAAACATTGTTGGGTTTAGTTCTACCTCCGGTAGGGGTATCTCAAAAATGTGGGGCCATTGTCACTAGCCTAACTTGTAGCCTTCGAGGTTGTAAACAACTAGTATTAGGACCATGGGATCGTCAAGGGTTATGACGTGTCGGGCGTCAATAAGGAAGCAGCACTGCTGCGCCAGCTGTTGGAATGAGAAGTCTCAGTGGCTTCATCACTTCACTGGGACATTTTAAGCAGTGATTTAACGCATGGGAGCGGGAATTTGTTACGATTTGACAGTAACCGATCAGCTCACTCCACAAAACGCCTTTGGGATATAAATATAATGACGGATGAACAACAACGGCAAACGCTGCTCATCAAATGATAACTTGAATTGTGTATGTCGACGAGATGAGATGCAGCAGTCCATGGAAGTACAACAGGGAAATATATTTTTTTTCTTCACTGCAAATCTCGTTGATGAACAGTAACAGCTGCTTCTTATCTTAACTCAAATCTACCAACTGTTGGGTATGGGCAGGTTTTTTGATAGAAATACCATAACAGTAACGTTAGGCTAGCTTGCTAGCTAGCCACATTCAGTAATGTTAGCCTTCATTGCCTAATTTAGTTTGGTACGTTATGAGTTTCCTACCTTGTTAATCATCTTAGCCCATCATCTATGAAAACCCAGCATTTTTTCTGGATTGAGATTTTCCCCATTTGAATCACGGGTTACATCATACAATTGTGTATTTACACCAAAGTTAGCTCGAAGTACATTCTGGGATTGTAACCTTCTTAATGGTGTAGCTGACATTTCCGCGTTAACAAATTGATTCGTTTCAAGCATTTGATTTGGGTACTCTTTAATAAATTGTTGGTGTATCTGCATGCTACACTAAGCATGATACAACTGACCCTGGTTTTCTAAAGGAAAGTTATTCAAACAACACTCTTTGGGGAAAAGGAAATAATTTCGCAAGCTGAGCCCTGAGCGACAGTACTACAATGGAAGATGAAGTCTTTCAACAGACTATGCATATTGTCAATCTGCTCGTCACCTGGACAGCTGCCACAGCCATCATATTTGGTGGGGTGGTGCCATACATTCCTCAATACAGGGAGATCAAGCGGACTCAGAATGCCGAGGGGTTCTCCACCTATGTTTGCCTTGTTCTCCTCGTAGCCAATATTTTAAGAATACTGTTCAGGTAATCTTTTTGTGTTAAGAGGTTCAGTTTTCTAGAATGGTCAAATTTGGTTCTTCTGCTTTACTAAATACATATCAAATGAGTTAGAGTGAAAAAGCTTCATCACCTCAAAGGGAAGTTCAAATGATCTAAAAAAATCGACTCTTACTCATCAAGGCAAATGTGTGTCTCACTAGGTTTGGGCGCTACTTTGAGACCCCCCTGTTGTGGCAGAGCATCATCATGATTGTCACCATGCTGGTCATGCTGAACCTGTGCACTGATGTCCGTGTGACAGCCGAGCTGAACACAAAACGCCGCTCTTTCACAGGTCAGTCCCCTCGCCAAACAACCCCTCTTTATTGCTTTACAGCCTGTCATAGGTGTGTGAAGAAATACAGTCTTGTGTGTGTGTGTGTGTGTGTGAGAGTGAGTGAGTGAGTGTGTGCTTGTTGTACAACAGATATTTCCATGTACACACACTAGTATTTGAGTAACTACTTCCTGGCACGATGTTGCCATGTGACAAATGTTCACGTGACAGGATTTGTTTGGGTTATGGGTCTTGGCAAAGAACTGTGGTAAAGGTACATCAAATAACCTCTGTAATTCGATAGCCTCAGGAAGCCACATATTCCCTTTGAGTAAGGCTCTGTTTAGGCTTCAGCTCATTTATACACAACTGTTTACTAAGTAAGCATCACTCTGCTATGAACCCACCATGTTCAACAGCTACACCCTGCAGTTGAATGAAAACAAAATGTAAAAGATTAACATTTTAATCTGCCAAGCCAGGTTGGAATGATCACTAAACTGGGTGGTATTGTCAGTGGAAGCGATTTCCTTGCAGTAGGTTCCATTTCCAGTAGCCTATCAGAACGCAGACAGAAAGTACAACACTGGCGAGTCCACATGTTTGCGGCCTTACTGGGGTCTGGTCATGTCAGAACGTCTCCAGACCCCTCCCCTGGGCTGGGCCACGTGGACATCATGAGACAAGAACACATCAGGAAAAGGAACACATGAGTGTAGAGGGAGGGGGAGAGAGAGAAGGGGGGATAAGTTAACCTTTTAAACTTCAGGGTTAAGTTAACCTTTTAAACTTCAGTTGATTTCACAGGTGTCTGAAAAGGCTGCACTGCAGTCCCATCTGGGACCTCTGTGCAGTGCCCGTTTGGTCACACTCCAGATCTGTCATCATGTACTGTAGGCTCTACAACCCCTATATACACACAGCCCCTATCTAACTCCCACAGTACAGAGGGGGGTACAGTCTCCTGTCACCCCAGGGGGTAGATGAGAGAGAGAGAGATAGATAGATAGATAGATAGATAGATAGATGCTCCAGGGTGGGGGTTTGGCTGCAATAATCAGCAGGGATTTGACAGGCTTAAATGGTGATCTATGAGGAGATTAGGCGAGCAGAGGAACTGCGTTGTGTAAGGGGGCTCTCTGTTATGTCACATGCCTGCAATGACCTGAGTGGGCAGATGGCATTCTGAGTAGATGGCATTCTGAGTATCAGATGCATAGTGGCCATGCAGACAGAATCATATGTAATATTTGTCACATGGAATGGAAAATAGTTTGACTAGTAGATTAGTAGTAGACTAGTAGAAAGATGATTCATCTTTGCTTAAAACCAGTTCCTTTGAAGAGGGGGTCAATGACTCTAAGGCCATTTCAAAGTTTAACAAACCCTTTAAAGGTTAGGTTGTATACATCGTAAAAGAGTAGTCTTATAAAAGGTGTGTTTTACAGTGGATAAACTTGTTAGTCCATGTCACGTATGAATCATGATTTGAAGGTGTAGTCAGTTCTCGTTGACCAGAAATAAAACACTCACATTAAAACATAAGATCTCTCAGTCAGTCACTTACTCACACACACGCACTCACACATGCGCACATCCTACTGGGGTCATGTGAAGACCAACCTCTCTTCTCTCATCTTCCCTCTCTTTTTTTTTCTGTTTTCTTTTTCTCATTTTTTGTTCTGTGTCTGTAGCTTCAGAAATTAAGGATGAGGAGATCAAACTCCCCAAGAAGCTCTTTTTGGGTATGTACCGTTTCCGCTTCGCTAAACGGCACCAAGGTCATCCCTCACCTCACCTCACCTCACCCCACCACCCCCCTCCCCACACTGTGCCCTCGTCTCCAGTTCCGCTATGTCACCCAACTCACGCATGGTCCAGTGATGGCACTCCGCCACCCCGTCACACACTAACCGGCGTCACCCTCACTAACTCACGACTGATCACCACCTGCCAGCTTGGCACTGTTGGAACCGTCCCCATTGCATGTGCCTCCAAGTCGGAAGCTTGTGAATCATCCCAGCTTGATTAATTTCTGTTTTAAATACACTCTACTCTACTGAGCATGATAATGTGCCATTGTTTGCATGCATGGTAGCTTTAGCTGATTCTAAGTCATAGTTTGAAATTGCTGATGTTCACTTATTGCATGCTGGCAAGAATAATGTACATTAATTGTGTGTGTGAGTGTGAGAGAGAGAGAGAGAGACAGAGTATATGTGAGTGCACAGATGTGTATGCATGGACATTAATGACCTTGAATGACATTTAATCTCAGTACTCAGTACATGATCTCTTGTTATGTCTGTGTTGGATCTTAAAAATATGTGGTTTGCATGTGAATGGTTAACATATGAAAGCCTTATTTGCACCAATAACTGATGACCGTATGTGTTGCAAGCAGTGAGACATTGTCTTTGAAGGAAAAATAACTTGTTTAAGCTTTGCTTTGGATGCGATATAAACAAGCTAACTGGGACAGCAGAAAAACACTTTGTCATGTGCACGCTGGCTGACCCGCCTCGGATGCCACTCTTAACTTGGGTCATTCACCGCTTGTAGGAGCTCTCACAATGCATGCATGCTTGAAAGGGGCCTCTGTCTGACCCGTCTGCTGAGGACTCTCTCCTGATGCCTGGGAACAGTGGTTGCTCCTCTTTGCTTGGTTTTGCCTGTTGTGCTGGTTGCATCTGTGTTACTGGTTCACTCAGGGGTCAAATGCGAGATACTTTAAGTGGGACCTTCATCCACCGGAGTCACTGTTTCAGAGAATTACAGTTCTGTTACTGCACTGAAAATTGAGTGCTGAGAATTTAGGCTGAGTTGAGATAGACCAGTTATTGTGCTGGATGTTGATGTGGACTAAAATGGAATGGGACACTAGATGGCACTGAAAGTCTAAGGTTGGAGAATGCACCAGTGTTATTGTGGGGATTTTGGAGTATTTGCTCTTTGAATTGTGTGTGTGTGTGTGTGTGTGTGTTTTGTTGTTTTGCATTTTCCCCACCATCATGCTCCATGGCTTTTTTTGTTTGTTTTTGTCTTGGTGTGATGGCACAAAGCTCACATGGTCTTAGTCTTTTGCTAAAGTTTACGGTGGGATGGAGGGGTTCAGGGATCACGTAATCCCTAAGTGGACGGAAAGCTGATAACAAAAATAATACACACCAGAAGCAGACATAGCTCAGTAAGAAACTAGATATGTGTCTTTATCCTTGTGCTACATGTCTCTCCATCTTTTCAGTCCAGGCCTCTCATGGCCAATCCCTGTGCTGACTTGTCTCTTACCCATGTGAGCCCCCTAGTGGTCATTTGGATGTTGCATGCTGGGATTAAAAGATGTGAAGAGCTCGGGAAATGCATATGGACCCTTTCAAGAGAGTTCCATTATCAGCATCATAGTTGGCCCCACAAGGCTTCCTTTTTAACATTCCATATGTTATCTTAATGCAGAGGAAGTAGATTGGGGCCAAAATAGAACGTTCAAGCATTGTTTTTGTTTACCTTGTTGAAAGGGTCTATACTGTCAATAATAAATTGAATGCCTCTTTTACTTGTGAATACACACATACGCACGGACACACACACACACACAGGCAGGCAGGCAGGCAGGCACACACACACACACAGGCAGGCAGGCAGGCAGGCAGGCAGGCATACACACACACACACACACACACAGACATAGACGCACATTGTCTCCCGTGGGAGTTCACTGCTCACTGGTTCAGCCTTTCAATCGCTGTCCATCTTCCTGCCTTACCTCATTAGATTTGACAGAGAGCCATGTCCCCCTAATTGCAACTCTTTGTGTGTGTGTATCTGTGTGTGTTTTTGTATATGTGTATATGTGTGGCCGTCTACTGCTAATCTGACCACCTTCTGCTCATATGTGCCCAAAGCCTGGACTGCCCCACACACACACACACACACACACACACACACACACACACACACACACACACACAAAGATACAACATCCAACATCCACGCACACATCTTTACACACAAGCTTTCAACTTTGAAGTACAGACACAGTATAATCACAGGTTTTCACTTCACACAGGAAAGGTACGTAACGTGCGACACAGACTCGAGAAAACACAGTCTGAATATGTGTTTGTTTGTTCTATGTGCATGTGCGTATGTGTGTGTTGTGTGTGTATCCATGTATGCATGCTAAAGCTCCAGACTGGAGCAGATATTTTTGGCCAGAAGGCATGGCCCCAGCGGGCTTGTGCGTCCGAAAACAATTCGTAAGCCCCTACACACACACACACACACACACACACACTGACAAACACAATAGCACGCACAAACAGCACAGGCCTCCCACGTACGCAGGAGCCTGTGCCACATTATCTCTGCAGGTCCTCTGTGCCAGCCACAATTACCATTTGATTGCTGTGTAGGGAGAGAGAGAGATGGGAGGAAGAGACTGAAACGTAATGTGTTTATTGAAACTAATGCGTTTCTGCCTTGGTTTAGTGTTCTGGGAGTGTTTCAATTGACTTTTGTCTCGTCAGCCATCTGCAGAGGCGCCACGCTCTCTCTCTGTGTGTGTGTGTGTGTGTGTGTGTGTGTGTGTCTCCACTTCTGTGAAATATGTATTGTGTCTCTGTTAGTATCTTAATCTTATGATTCACAAAGCTGAGGCATTGCTTAGCTGGGTCCAATGAAATCTTTAAGGAGATAACCGATTAGGGCTATTACCACTGGATAAACAGTGTTGTGTTTTTTAACACGTTTGAAAGGATTATTATGGGATTAGGAATGATTATGACCTGTTGTATCAGGTAAGGTGTTTATGTGCTCTCATGAGGACTGTGCTCTGACTGCAAAGAGAAGGAATTATTCCAAGCTGCAGTCACACTAGGATATCGCTGTGTTCAATCGACTTCTCCCTTAACATGCATTTAATGCCTTGCCTTTAAGGCTTGGCTGTATACCTGTATACATTTTGTCAATATATGGTTTTCCCAGTAAATCCTCAAAAACGGAATGTGCAATATTTATTAGGAGAGATTATACAAACGTTCAGTGCAAGGATAAAGTCTCTTAAATACAGTTTCCCAATACCAGTCTGTGTGTGTGTGGTGTGTGGTGTAGACACACACTGCAGTCGAGTGAGAAGTGCAGATGTAGCCGCCCAGTCTAAATGTGGTGTGATTTTAGGCTGGAGAAGGGGGGGAGAGAGTCACCTGACCGTGTTCTAGAGCCTGGGAGCGGGCACCTCACTGCGTCCACTCTTTGCCCACACACTCGCCCGTAGCCATTGCCAGTTTCGCAGCCTCCTGCTGAGAGAGGAGGGCACAGCGGGGAGGACCTGTTTGAAAGCAGTGCCAGGTCCATGCCCACTCGCCAGGGATTGAACACCACGAGAGAGAGAGAGAGAGAGAGAGCGAGAGAGAGGGGGAAAGAGAAAGAAAAGAGAGAGCTCTGTGCTGGCAATCACACAAAGACCACAAACATCTCTGTCATCCCCCCCCCACACACACACACACACACACACACACACACACACACACACACACACACACACACACACACACACACACGTGCCATGGCTGGTAGTCTGAAGTCTGAAGTCTGTCGTGTCAGACAGCGCTGCGTGTCCTGGTGGAAAACAGGTGGTATTTAGAACAGGTGTCTGGTCTTCTGGGTTTTCTCATGGGGTGATCGTAAACATTCCCCAACCCTGACATATGATAGTAATTGTGGTGAATAATTACTTAATATTAATCTTAGACTGGCAAACTTCAGGAAAACTCAGGAATCAAGTTTATTCTGTTACAAGCAGAGAGGGTAAAAATGGTCTATGGTCTGTGTAGGCCATGGCACATAGGCCTCTGTTGGATCAACCTCTCCCTCTCTTCCTCAGTTCTCCATCCCTCTAATCCTCATTCTTCTAACAATGCAAGTTAATCACTTTTGTATGGGTTAAACAAAGGAAGAATTGGCGGCAAGACAAGCCCACATGATTTGTTCTCCAGTTGGCATCAGACACACCTACTCACACACCTACTTCACACCTATCTGAAGAACATGAGGAGAGATATCTTTTATATATCAGAAATATCACTTATAGAATGTTCCAAACATTCTCACAATCAAATCATTACAATCCTTGTACTGAGACTATTACAATGATACCAAACATTAATATATTTACATTTCATGACCCATGGATACATTATAGCAAGGTAACATCCTTTGTTTTGTGGATCTGATAGCCCTTGGAACCAGTACATTAGCATTTCATTGGGGGAGGGGAGGATGTCTTTATTTAATGCCAAGAGGCCCCAAATGGCCACCAAAACCAGTCTTGAAACTCCAAAATAATTCCCATCACATATTAATGTCCTCTTTGAATGGAGAGGATGGAATGTCCAGGTAATTGATTTTATTCTAGATAGTTACAGAGGGCACTAGGAGTTTAGTATTTAATTTTAGCTTGAAGCTAACACTTCATTCCCTGGAGTGTAGTGGAGGTGTGGAAGTGCTGCCTCCAGCAATCTGCAATCAGTAGAAGTTAAAATATACTACCTCCAGTAGACAATTTATTTGTCAGTGTCAGTTCAAACCAGTTTTCTCTCACTTCACTTCACATCAAAATGCATGTACAAATACACACATTCATCGGTGTCTTCGGTCATGTGGCACTTGGACCCATATGACAGGAGGTGCCAGTGCCAGCCAGTCTGGCCAGTGCCTCTGTGGCGGACTCTCCTCGCAGTGCAAGTTAATCCAGCTCCAGCAAAGGTTTCCAGAGGAGGGGGCTGTGGGTTTACCCCGTGCCCAACTCGGTGTGGGCAGCGGTGGCTGGTGTCCCCCAGGCTCTGGCTGTTATCTGTGAGGTCCAGATGCTAGCGCAGCCAGTGACGTGCCATATCACTCAGGGCTACACCCGCAGTGCTGCCACCTTAATCCCAGGATGAGTTTAACAGGCCCCAGTTCAGTGGTTTTACTGTGTGTGTGTGTGTGTGTGTGTGTGTGTGTGTGTGTGTGTGTGTGTGTGTGTGTGTGTCTACGTGTGCATATTGGAGAGAGACGAGGATTGTCTTTTGAGTTGGCGAGAGATGCCAGTTTAGTGGCACTGGTCCTGGCTTTGATACTGGAACATTGGGTGCAGTGACCATATCACGCCAAATGAGACTAAATCCCCATCTCTACAGTGAATACAAACCCATGGAAACCTGTTTGGTTGGTTTAGTGTGAAATAACACCTGCTCTTTTTTGGGGGGTGTTGGAGAAATGTTTGTCATGGTGGTTGTGACTATGATTTGCTTTTTCCCAAAGTAATTCCTTGTCATTTGTTACCTTTGATGAGGTAACTGTTGCTGTGCTTTTTCAAGTGCTATCCAGATGCAGGCACGCACACGCACACGCACACGCACGCACACTCACACTCACCTACTCACACAGAGTGTGTGAGAGAAAGAGCTTTTGATTGTTTGACTACCCTTAGGAACAAAAGGCGTAATTGAACAGAGGCAGAAATGTCAGGCGAAATACCAGTAGTTTCCACTATCAATATGGCAATTTTGCGTTGTTATGAAATGTCGGTGAGCGAGCATTAGTCTTCACTTCCACAACAATATGTGAAAGGATAATTGAGTCAGAAATCAGAACTGATTATCTCTGTGAAATGGCAAAATAAACTTTTGTATATTTCCCCTTTAGGCCGTTTAAGACATTGTGAAGGACTGACAGTGACATGTTAAGACCCTTTAGCTTTCTCTGACACTTCAAACCTCACATCAGCTTTTCTTAGTCCCGGTAGTTCCACCTGTTTGGCAGTGTAAGCTGCAAGCCTTTATCTTTGTGGGGATGAGACCTTTAACTGCAATAATGGGTATTGCATCTTGGTAATGAAAAATAAACACTATATCCGCTTTTGCCCCTGCAGTGGAGGAAAGTAAATCTGATCCTGGGTAAGCTAATTGGGGTGGCTGAAAGGGAGAGGGGCATGGAGCAGCGTGGGGAATGGGATGCCGTTGGAATCTCATTTGAGAGCAGCCGTGTCAGGTCTTTTCCCTCTTAGCGCTGATTGCATTTGCTCTGTGTACTTTCCCCCTCTTCTGTAATGTCATTTAGAATTGGGGAAGTTTGGCGCCCCCCTTTGTGTTTGTTCTGTAATACCCCCTCTCTCTCTCTCTTGTTTTTGTCCTCTCATACCGGTATAGATATTGAACATGCTCTTTCAAGTAGCGCAGGAGCACTAATGGCTTTTTAGAGATCATTGAAGATAATAAAACATGACAGACTAAGTAACCGCAATAAAAACAACGACAAAAAAAAAAGACATCTACAACCAGGCATTCCTCTGTACTGCTTATCGTCCCTTTCCGGTGCATTCTTGTCTACTTTTTGGCCCTCAGCACTGTTCTGGGATCTGTAGCCAGGGATCTCTGCGGGTGGCAGATTCAGTGATGGGAGAGCGAGTCCCTTAATTTAACATGGGTTTGGGTGGCTGTTGTTATGTGGGGGTCTTCCCTGCTGTGCTGGGGTTTTCTCTGTTCATCCAAGCCCCCCAAATCCTTTAATATGTTCGCTCTGTTTATTTTTTTTTGTCATTGTCATTGTTTCATTTTGAGTTCATGGAGGGATTTTTTTTTTTTTATGAGACCAGTGAGGCTTAAAGATATCAATGAAACAAAGTAATTTGGATCAGTTAAAGGATCCCTCGCAGTCGATGTACAACTTATTTTCTACCCGAGCGCTTCTGAGTTCTTTTTCTCTCATGCAGAGACCTGCCGAGTCAGCAGTTAATTCTTGTTCACCTGCCCTGCAACCAGATTGGCCTGTTGTTGAAGAGATGGCAAAATCGAAACCTTCTGATTTGTTAAAACCTACCTGGGGGCAGTTCTCTGAATGTTGAGCCTAGTGTAGAGTAATTGTAGATGAAGATGTGCACTGGAAAATCCAGAGTTCTCGCAAGAGCACAATTTAAATTGTCCCTGCGAGACACTCTGGCAATGAGTAATGATGCATGTTACTTTTGCCACTTGTATCGCGGGGAGCCAATCACATCGGTGTATCTGATATAGGCAGGCCAAAGGCGAGCTAAACAGATGACAGTCGTAGGCTCGAAATCCGGAATCAGTCAGTAAACGTTGGTCGTATAGTCTTATCCAATTGCGTGCAGTGAGATTTTCAAATGCACGATTGGTGCCGCCCCTCGAATTGGGCTATTACATTATTTGTGGCCAGACCCTTAGTCTTTCTAGATTACCAGGGTCTGGAATCTCCAGGCTACTGAAGATGTACAACTCCACTTAAAATGAGGACCTCAGGGCTGTCCCCCAATGAGATTCACCTTTGATTGAACTTCCAGTGTGTTCAATTCACACTGCTTTTAGACTGTTTTGGTAACCCTTTTAACAGCCATCACTAATGTTTAAGTAAAAACAACTTGTTTTTTTTTTTAGTATGACAGGAGAATTGTGAAGCTAAAAAGCCCTAGAGGGTGCCAGAGTCCCAATGTCAATAGGGTCATGTCAGAGTAGCTTTTTGCAAGTATTGATTTCAGCATAAAAATCGTATTTTTTTTCTAGATAAGGCTTCAGTCATTTGTAACTAATGAAACATTGATTTTTGTGTTTGTTAAGCTCCTGTATGAAATAAATGATCTAGTTATGTTGAGGTGAGGTGAGGTGTGGTGAGGTGTTAGTTTTGGTATTGTGCACTGTTGTGTAGGATCTGTGCCCTGTTCTGGGGTGGCGGTCAGCCTTGACCCAGCGTGGGGGGACAGGGCCCGGGGCCTGCACGGTCAACTCCTCGGCTCACAGGGGCACAGCTAATTGGCGCGGTGGATTATTCTGGTTCTGCTCAAGCCCCCGATCTTCTTTTCCCCCGCGTGCTGAGAACTCGCTGACCTGACGAGGTCCTGGATGTGCAGGTGGAGAGAGCCCACTTCCTGACAGTCCGAGATAATTAAGGGGCGGAGCAGGGTGGAGAAACATCTTCCATCAGAACTTTTTGAGTATACACATGGTTGAATCACTTCAAAAAGTCGATGTTCCATCCTAATGAAATCTACCAGAATCTTTTTGGTTCCCATGTGGGTTAATTGGCAGTGTGGATTAGCCCTCCGGGTGTCAACCCTCAGCTCTGTGTTGATGGTTCGGTTGTCTGTTTACTCACCAGCTCTGCCCTTTAGTAACCTACTGAGGGGTCCAGGGTCTCTCTTACAGTACAGGTCAGGGTCTCCCGCATATGACCTTCAAGTTTCACTGTTGAAGGGCACAAAAAAACAGACTATCTTATAAAGGATTATTTTAAATCCCAGCAGTGTCCAAGTGAGTATTGTCTCATTTCCCACGTTTCTCAGCTGGAGTGGAAACCATTGGGATCTAGACTAGGAGCAGGAGTAGGAAGTCTGGCTTTTGTACTACCAGAAGAATATGAGCGTGATTAACAGAATGGAAGTAACGTCTGTGTGAAAGGTATCTGGGGGAAATCTATCTGTACAGTTTGGGCCCTGGTGTTTCCGTGTAGTAGTGTTAATTTTGTCACCTATTTTAAATTTAGTCTTAGTCTTAGTCTTGTGACAAAATGTCCTTTTTAGTCTTTGTCATATTTAGTCATTCAAATATAATTTTTGTTAGTCAAGTTTTAGTCGACTAAAAGTCTCGTCATTTTAGTTTTAGTCAAAAGAAAACTAAAGGTATCTTAGTCTTAGTCAGTTTTAGTCAACACATTTCAGTCTTTTTTTTTTATAACAAATTATTTCTGATTACCATTTGAGTCAAATAGTGTTTCACACATCTCAATTTTCCAACAATATTGTGTGTCCACAGGGCTACTCGTCTGTTATAATTACTCATTCTGATTTTTTGTCAGTCAGTATGTTTACATGCACAGGTAAGTCGAGCTACAGTTATAGCTCGGCTGGGATTTGACCATAGACAGTAAAAGATTTGACTGGACCACTGTCATATTCATAGACCAGTGTTTCTCAAAGTGTGGTCGAGGGGATCACTGGTGGTCCATAAGCTATCCCAAGTGGTCTGCGAGCAGACGTGGTAAAATATAATATAGATG
Organism: Alosa alosa; assembly: GCF_017589495.1. Lineage (NCBI taxonomy): Eukaryota > Metazoa > Chordata > Actinopteri > Clupeiformes > Clupeidae > Alosa > Alosa alosa. The sequence continues at coordinate 12,930,699 of NC_063208.1, forward strand.
ATTTGTTTGCCAAATAACTTGTAGTTAAATCCAAACAGTTCTGCAACACTGTCTATGTAAGATAAATCATACAGAATGAATCCTCTGACACAATAAGCAAAGTGCAAAGACAATAAGCAAGGTGGTTCAGTGAGTAGGCTACTGTTGAAGTAGGTCTAATCTTTTTTTTTTTTTTTTTAGCTAGGGTTAGTTAAGTGGTCCTGAAACTGGAATAGTTTGAGAAACACTGTAAAGTAAGCCAAACTATTAATGTTTTACTCCATACCGCTAGATGGCTTATATGCTTAAACACAACACATTCCCCAAACAGACTCTCCATCTTAGCCATAGCTAACTTGCTAGCGAACTTTCTATATTAGCTTACTTGCTAGCAAACTTTGCATCATCAGTCTAACTAGATGAATAGTTGACATTTCATGCTGAACATTTTCATATGGACATTCTGGGGGATGTTAATTTGTATGAGAGAAGCTTCAACTTCTGGGTATGTAGCATTGTGGCATAAAGCTTAGGTAGTTAGCTTGCTAACTCTGGCAGAAATCTCCAGTGTTCTTGTTCCATGTAGTTTCGTGTTGCAGCCACAGGGTTGCAGCAGCAGCACAATAGACTAGCCTACAGGAGAGCTGTTGCGTATGAACTCATTCGAATATTTTGAAAACGTAACAGCTAGATATTCTGTCTTCTCATTTTGTAGGCGAACATGAAGGGAGATTTTATCTTAGTTTTTATTTCATGCAAAACATTTTAGTCTCGTCTTTTTTTAGGTCAACAATAATGCATCTTAAGATAGTCTTAGTCAGTGTTTCAGGACATTACTGCCGTCTCGTCATCGCCTCGCCTTAGTCATGAAAAAAAAAAGGTCGTTGATCGAACATATTTCCTCTCGCCTCGCCTGACGAAATTAACAGTACCGTGTAGTTAGAGAGTGCCGTTCAGTGCTGTCTGTAGGGAAGGCTATCCCTTTAATTATGACCGCCAAGCAGCTTTAGCCGGGCGGTCATATAGGTTTAGTCAGATTTTTTTTTTTTTTTTTTTTTTTTTTTTTTTTTTCGCGATGCCCAAATTTCCGTCAATGATTCCCAGGACACTGAAAGACCGGGTACACGAAACTTGGTGGGCATGTAACCCCACATGGATAGCATGGAACCATCGTTTTTCGTTTTGATCTGTAGCCCCCCGCTGGACTGGACCCCGAAAGGAGGTAGGGCAGACACAGTTTTCTGTGAATATCTCAAAACCGTAGGGTTTAGGAGGACCATTTTTTTTTTGTATGTTGATCTCAAGGGGCCATGTCAACCTACTCCATAACCACTCATTTCATGTATAGCGCCACCTAGTTAAACACAAAAAAAGTAAAAATGAGGTGTTGTAATTAAAGGTATCTGTGACCTAACATAGTCAAAACTGCACTAAATTGGAAGTGTAGGATCATTATGACACCCTCTGTATGCACGCCAAGTTTTGTGGAATTCCGTTCATGGGGGGGCCACACAATAAATTAATTTATGTTACTATACACCAACTGGCCTGTAGGTGGCCGGAGACCGTTTTCTGTGAATATCTCGAGAACCGTAGGGCCTAGGAGGTCCACCTTTTTAAGTATGTTGGTCTTAAGGGGCATGTCAACCCATCCCATTACCACTTATTTAATGTATAGCCACCTAGTTAAAAAATTAAAAGCCAAAAAATTAGGTGTTTTCATCACAACATCTCTGGCTGACAAGGTCAAAACTGCACGAAATTAAAAGTGTAGGATCATTATGACACCCTCCGAATGCATGCCAAGTTTTGTGTATTTTCGTTCATGGGGGCCTTACAATAAAATAATTTACGTGTACATTTAGTGACGCATACACCAACAAGGATTCGGGACACTGAAAGACCGGGGTACACAAACTTGGTGGGCATGTACCCCCACATGGATAGCATGGAACCGTCATTCTTCGTTTTGATCTGTAGCCCCCGCTGGACTGGACCCCGAAAGGAGGGTAGGGCAGACACAGTTCTCTGTGAATCTTTTATGGTATGTTGGTCTCAAGGGCCCACATCAACCTGGCTCATAATCACTCATTTGTGATTGCCCCGGTAAAAAAAAAAATGAAAATCAGTAGGATTAAAAGAAAGCCAAAATAAATATTCATCATCATCATCATGGCTGCATTTTCAGTATTATAGAAGTAGTCGTTTGTCCACTAGATGGCGATCGTTGCAGTGAGACGTAATTTTGTTGGAAGTTAAAAGTGGGTTGGAAAAAACAATGGACGCTTCATACAAGGACTGTAATTTACCACAGCGAACATCTAATAAGGATAGGACGATGTTCACATGAAGTGTAATTCCCATTTCTTCTTGAAGCCGAAATAAATCTGAGGATGTTTATCGGACATGCTTGGTTTTTACTGCAGGTACTTTAATCTTGTAATATCAATAAAGACCTAGGTAATGTTACCGTTAGCGTTGGTTGAGTGATGGAGGCATTTGATTTATTGCATTTGTAGAAAACTATAAATGCGGTTATACCAAGCAAATGTATAGCAGCAATTTTTGTATCTTTCGACTGTCATTTATTGCACGTGCTACAAAATCATTCTGTGCAATGGAAGATTTACCAACGTTACACCGGTCTGATACAGTTTTGCCTATACATGCGTGAGACTGAGACGCCTGTTTATTTTGTTTTAAGTGCGTGCAGGGTGTGAGAGGGGAATCGATGTGCTTTGATTACAGCTTGATAGTTGTAGTCTGTGAAATTAAAAAGCACGTGTGTGTGAAGTATCCAAACAATGACACCTTCATTTCATTACGGCTGCTTTAGCAAAACGCCTTAAGCTACTGTGTAGTGGGTCCCATTTAGAAGTGGCTACTTCATTCGCGCTTTCCTTGACTCATGGAGCTGCGTGAATGTTATTACAACTTTTCGCCACGATATGACAGTTTAAGTCCGCTTGATACTGTAAGGCGTAAGCCATTGGAGATTTTATTTGTGTCGCCAGCATAGCCTATTGACAATTTATGTTGTAAATAGGCCTACCTTATAATCCTACCTGTAGCTTAGGGAAGCTAACAGCTTTCTATTAGGATCTAGTTTGTTAGTTACCGTTTTGTCATAACTCCCTGATGCATTTTTGCATTTAGAATAGCCAGAGCGTGTATATCTCAATCGGAAAATTAAACAATATCGGGTGCCTATGGACTAGGCTGGGTGAACCCAGCCTGATCTGCCCGCTATTTTTTATTTTTTGATTTCTTAAAAGATTGAGCTTGGTCTGATGAAAGCCAGACTAGCCATGGACCTCAGTTAAACAATGCAAGGGAACATGAATCAGCCTATATTTGCACTAACAATAACGGACAAAAGCTCTTCAACTTTGGCCCGTTAAAATGTGTATGAACAGTCTAGCGGACGCATTTCATCAAGGCCCATTTGGACATGTCAGTTATTTGCACCACTGGTTAGATGTAAAACAGCATTTCGTTTCAGACTAGGCTACTGTTACTTAATTTGTGCATTAACAATAACGTTTCAGACTACTGTTACTTAATTTGTGCATTGACAATAAAGTATTACATGAACTAAAGATGACTAAAATCTTATGTAGAAGAAGAAACATTCAAAAAAATCCATCCATCCAAAAATGACCTTTGTTTTGATAGCTGTTGAAAACAGCATGGAACTGACAGAGATGTTTTTGTTTAAAAATACATAAAAAATAAATAAATAAATAAATAAATAACATTATGCTGATACCTTTTGCTTTTCCCAAATACAATGTAGCCTACAGGTGTAAGTGACCTTTCATCAATCCAGTTGCAATGGATGAACTGTGATGAACTGCCCTACTTGTGATTGTTTAGAGATTTTAAAGGTTTTATAACAATGCTACATCTTCTTTGGCTATTCTACAATTTATTCACCTTTTCAGCACCAGTAGGCTACTTTCTGTGCAGCCGCACACACACACTCAGGCATGCCAAACAAGCATACACAAAAGTTTCAAGAGTGGGGGATGGAGTAAAATATGGAGACAAATTGAAGTGTGCTTTATTTTCGCGGAACGGATGTACAGGACTGAGCGGCGGTCATATTTTGTACCGCTATGCGGTACATCTAGTTATCTTTCCTGTCTGTTATAATGGAGATGTTCCTTCCTGTTGTTAAATATTGTATAAATATTCTGGCTTCTTTCATAATGTGCTTCTTCTCTGAGGTTTTCACATCTTGGTGTCTGTGAAGTGGTTTGTAACAGAGTTCATTGTTATTGTGGGGTTGGACTAAATCGTGTCTAACACCTGTTTGGATGCTACAGTCTTCATTCACATTTACATCTGTGCATCCCATACACACATTCATTTAGCACGCTGTGCTATAAGATTGTTTGCATTATATACTGTATATCGGTAAATGTGTATGTACTGTATATGATGAGCTGATCTGCGTGGCCAAATCTCTCATTCAGACTTCGACTGGGGCCACTTCTGGTCTTGGAGCCGCTTCGCCGACTACCTGCAGTGCGTGCTGGCCTTCACGGCCGTGGCCGCCTACGTCACCTACCTGCTGCTGGACTCGGACGTGTTCGTGGAGAGCCTGGGCTTCCTGGCCGTGTTCACCGAGGCCATGCTGGGCACACCCCAGCTCTACTGCAACTACCAGAACAAGTCTACAGAGGGCATGAGGTGGGTAATGCAAACGATATAGACCCTTTCAACAAGGTAAACAAAAACAATGCTTGAATGTTCTATTTGGGCCCCAATCTACTTCCTCTGCATTAAGATAACATATGAAATGTTAAAAAGGAAGTCTTGTGGGGCCAAATATGATGCTGATAATGGAACTCTCTTGAAAAGGTCTATACTGGACTGGTGCACTGCATGCACACTCTGAAATGCATGCTGTTTGAGCATGGCCTGTAGATTAAGTACCTGAACAGAACACCTTTTTCACAGACGAGGCTGCAGAAATGATTTGAAACCTGTTGATAAAAAGAATTGTTAGGCATGTGCACATTTATAGGCAGAGGTTACAGAACAGCCTTTATATGGAAGACTAACATTAAACACACTCACACACACACACACACACACACACACACACACACACACACACACACACACACACACCCTTCTGAAGAGGCTGTGCTAGTTTAGTAGAGTAGAATGCTCTTCCTCACTCCTGTCTGTAGGCTCTTTCGGTTCTCCGCTAAACCTCCACGCCCCCTGCCTCTTCTTTTTTAATGAAACACCTGTGCCATCACACACACACACACACACACACACACACACACACACATTTTCTCCCGCTATCTCTCTCTCTCTCTGTCAAAGCTCTCCTTGTTCTATCCTTTGATTTAAAGAAGACTCACAAAGTTCTGCCTTGGGGAAGCCATGTGCCAGCAACCCCACAAATCCCCCCACCACCACAACACACACACACACACACACACACACACACACACTCTCACACACACACACATGCACGCTGTAATTATCGATGCTTCCATCTGAAGATCAGAGCAGACGTACCTGTGTTTGAAAAGGTCTCTGGGACTTGCCTCGTGTGCCGACTCCCCCTGGAGTGGCCTTAGAAGATTTGTGTTCCGCGTTTAGCAGTCGAGGGCAGCGAGGGCGCTCGGAGGCAGAGTGCCTCGGGGGAGTCTTCTGGAGTGTGCGGGAACAATCTATCAGCGTTAAAGATCATATTGACGTGTTCATTAGGCCGCATGTGGCCTGTCCTTGTCCTTCCAAATAGTTTGGGCGGTAGCTGATTTGCCTTGTTTTACTCATTGCTTGAGAAAGACTAGAGAGATGGAAATCTGTTTCACTCATTCTGGAACTCTTTTTCACTCATTGAAATAACGCTAATAATTTGAAATGGCTCTCAGCCTTTCACCCACAGTGCATGATTGTCAGTGCAGAGTAATCATCCTGAAGATGCAGTAGTTAGATGCAGTAGTTATAACTACATTATCTGATGAGTAAATGCCCTAATGTTTTGTGAATATAACAAATGTTATGTAGATTGGTATGGTAATGAGGACAATAAATGTTAGCATTGCTGTAGTTGTGGTATAATGGCTCCATGTGTTATGGCTAATGGGGGCAGTTTAATGTGCTAAAGGCCATAGGGGACTTGGCGAGCAGCACACACACACACACACACACAACAGGCGTTCAGCACCGTATCACATCGGTCATTACTACATGATTAAACAGGGTCACTTCAGTGCCACGGAGAGCCATGTTAGGAGGTCCCCAGTGGCTTTCACAATTAACTACATTTCCCATAACCTCCTTGAGATGTAGATAGTGTAGAAAGGGAATATTCACTGAGAAAGAACTTGCTTCTGTTCATTCATTACATCTAATAATTTGTCATTGTTTTTTACTGGCTTCACGTCTGAGGTTTCACTAGAGCTAGTTGTCACAGAATTATCTGTGTTTATCTGGAAACTCCGCGTCTGTAAATGTACTACTTTGCTCCCTCAGCTCTCCATTCAAAAATGTCCTAATCTTCATCTTCTTCATCTCTCTATCAACACCTCTCTCTCTCTCTCTCTCTCTCTCTCTCTCTCTCTCTCTCTCTCTCTCTCTCTCCCCCTCTCCTGTAATGCCTGCTTTGTGTGACATATCTGGTGATTGCCTGTAAATCAATGATATAACCTCACTGCAGGTAAATGTGCAATAATCCTCCTCTAGACAACAATACACCATTACCATTGGATACTTTCCAAGCTCCAAATAGAGTCTTGGTTTGAGAAAGTACAAATGAATGCCCCCAGCGTCTCATCTTGTCTCGAAAGTGCAGTGCAGTGATCATGAAGAATGTTAAGAAAATTGCGGAATTTAAAGTTATAAATCCCCATTTCTGTCTGTGAAATGCCAACAAATTGTTTTGTGTTGTGTTCATTTGAATAAACAGACCGTTCATCCAGTGAGAGATTTTTTTTCCCCCCATTAAATTTCAGTGTGACTGGTGCTTTTGGCTGGCAGTAGACCAGTCCTAATTACAGCACATGAAGCAGCCGTGGTGTACTCTAATATTCAGCAATATGACGGCTGCTCAGCGGCAGCCACGGGTCATTTACTGCCCTCAAGTGGCCCTCAGTGTGTCCCTTCTTTCTCGTCTTTTCCCCTGTTCTTGGCCCGCTCTGCGTTTTTCTCTACCTTGCTCTTGCTCTTGCTCTCTCGTTCTCTGACTCTCTTTGTGTTTCCTTTCTGCTCTCTTTTCCCTCTCTTCTCTCTTCCTCTAACCATCTCTGGTCTCTTTCCTCCCTTTTTCTCTCTTGGCTGAGGAAGTTTGCTTCGGGCGTCGGGTTTGGGACAGGGCGGGAGAACGTGAAGAAAATAAGCTTTTTGTTGTTGTAGTGATGAGTCCTCCCCCGTGTTTGGCTGTCGGGGGCTTCCTACTCAGCCCGTTTCCATGGGGCCGTTGCCACGGCTACGAGGCCCTGTGACGGTTACGTGTAATTGCTCCAAAGCATGGTACCCCCCTTGCGGGGCGAGATGCTCGACTGGGGCGGGAGCTCGACCCTCAGCATGGATGCTTGTCAGGATGAATCAGGTCTGAACCACCTCTTCATTTTGTGTCCCTGCCTAATAAGAATGGGCATGCGGGGAAAACTAAAGTAGGGGGGAGTAGGCACGGATGGGCTTCAGAAGGGCTGCGGATTTCTTCTGCCTGTGTTTGTGTGTGTGTTTGTGTGTGTTTGTGTGTGGGTGTGTGTGGGTGTGTGGATGTATGGATTTGTGTACGTGTGTGGGCTTGTGTACGTGCGAGATGTGTGAGAGTCTGAGGTTTTTGTTTCTGGGTAGTTGGGTTGTGTGTGCGTGCAAGTGGAGGAGATCTCTGTCACAGTGAGTTAAGTGTATTTACCTCTCTCCTTCACACACTCATACCCACCCACCTACACGCAGAGGGCTGGAGACACACAAACAGAAACACCACACACACACACACACACACACAATGCTCAGCATGAGGTTGGCTCCCCAAATCAGTACACGGGTCTATACTGTGTATGTGTGTGTCAATACCTCTCTGTGTAGGTGGGTTTGTGTGCAGGGTGTCATTTCACTTCATTGTGTGTGTGTGTGTGTGTGTGTGTGTGCGTGTGTGCGCTCCCAGCTGCGTGGATGACACTTTAACAGGGACTGCTGTGGTGATGGCAGCCATGAGAGATAAGGAACTCTGCCAGTGCTGGGTGCCAGTATGTGCTTGGTCTGTGCCAGAGGAATGGTGTGTGTCTCTTTCAGCGTGTGTTGGCTGTGTGTGTGTGTGTGTGTGTGTGTGTGTTTGTGTAGTTTATGGACCAAATCTTTGTGATTTTACCTGTAAGAACTGAACACTATTCTCAAGGGCCAAGGCCTGTTTTCAGGGAGTGAGAAGGAGTGAGCGTGTGTGTGCGTGTGTGTGTATTGGGAATGTCATGTTGAGTGTTGTGTGTCAGTGTGTATTTGGGCGGGTGGTAAAGTGACTTAAATTATGGATTTGTTGTATGTTTTTTTTCTTACTCAAGTTTCATAAATTTGGAGTTTAATTATGTCTTTCCCTTATTTACATTCTCAGAATTGTATTGAAAAATAAAGGTAATACCAAATTGGCTCATTCAAAATAATTATTTGCATTGTTTGCATCTGGCTCTGCATGATCACCTGCCCTAGGAATACCAGATAGGAAAGGTAGATGCTAATGCCTGTGTTTTTGTCTTGTTACGGCTCTCAGTGTGTCCAGGAGGAGCCGTGTGGAAAGGTCAGGAGATTAGCTTGCCTCGCCCCATCCCTGCCAGACTTTAAGGTTGTGTTTGTAATAATTTACAAGTGTCATACACACACACATACATACATACATACATACACGCAGACACACACTCTCTTACACACACACACACACACACACACACTCAGACTCTCTCTCTCTTTCTCTCTCACTCCCTTACTCAGTCAGACACGCACACACATGCGTGCACACACACACACACACACACACACACACACACACACTCTCTCTCTCTTTCTCTCTCACTCCCTTACTCAGTCAGACACGCACACACGTGCGCGCGCACACACACACACACACACACACACACACACACACACACACACACACACTCACTCACAAGTTCACTTTTCCCCACTGCTCATCAAAGAGTACACTGCTGCAGATATCATCGCTCGCTGCTGTTTTTCTATCAGGCAAACATCACTGATGCCTCAGAAAGGAGATCTTATCTTACCTATCCACCCCCTAATGATCTACTCATCGTAGGAAGGTGTCTCAGGTAGAGGACTCTTGGGGTGTGTTAGGTCTGTTTCCGTGAGATAGCATCTCATTCTTTTTAAGATGAAGAATTTTCCATCTTTGTTGCGTCAGTCGAGTGTCACGGAGTTGGGAACAACGTGGAGTGTTTTTTATCTCCAGTACGTTGCCATCAGATGAAAGGGATAGGGTCTTGTGGACCACCTGTAAATCCCAATCCCTTCGCCACCCCCGACTCCTGCCGCGGTCCTTAAAAGGCACTTTGGGTCAGACTACATGCGGCCGCCGCCGAAAGCTTCAGGCCTTATTTAGGCTGCAGTCGTCCAGCCATATTTACGCCGCCGGCAAGCTACGCAATTTATTTCCTATACATCTGCTCAACATCTGCATGCAGGAAGACGTGTGTATGGACGAGTAGTAAAACAATGCTGTTTGTTTCCGTTCAACTAGCTCTCTGACATCCATCTACTGTTGGTGTGAGGGCCAGACAGTGCTGCCAGTTGAAGCGGCCTCAATTTAACGACAGTGTCCTTAACACGCTAGGAGTCAAACGGGTGTATTTGCTTCGTTGTACTCAGCTGACTGCCTATTGAAAGTCTAGTGAGGCTGGTGTGAAATGTCTACTTACTGACAAATGCTGCCTTTGAGACATAACTGTGTTCTTTTCATCACAGGAGTGATGTACAAGAACTATGAGATCAGTTCTAGAGATCTAGTGCTTTTTTGCTAGTTACTTTGATGACAGTGTGCTACAATGGCTTCTAAGTCTGTGTCTGTGTCTGCCTATGTGTACGAGAGAGAAAAAGGCTGTGTGTCTAAATGTGAAGGAGTGTAGTCTAATTTAGAGTCTAAAAAATGTTTGTTTGTGTGTGTGGAGGGAGGGACAGACAGAGTGACTGTGAGGTGTGAGCGTGTTTGTGGCTGAGAGACTAGTGCGAACTAGATTGGACGGATAAGAGCGCGAGCATGATCCGGCAGCTTCTGGCCGTGACCCTTGAGCTGCCCTGGCAATCATAACAGACCAGAGCAATCGATCAAAGAGCCGCTTATGTCCTCAGCTACTCACCTGCTCATTATTCCATACACGCAGAGAAAAACATTGATTCATGTCTGGGGGAAGGTGTTTCTTTGTCTGTGTGTGTGTGTGTGTGTTTGGTGTGAGAGAGAGAGAGCGATAACAGAGCAATGTAAGAATTGGTGAGGTGAGAATTGGCAAAGCTCACTGTTATTTCTTTTTATTCTGTGTGCCTACGTATTTCTCCTTTCCCAATGTCCAAACAGTATGTACAAGCTTGTTTCCAAAACAATTGGGATGCTGTGTAAAATTGTTAGGGTTAGGATTAGTAGGGTTATTGTTTTTGTTTATCATACAAATTATATATACATTTTATAAATAAGTATGGGGGCATAATTTCAATTACAAGCGCTAGGGGGAAGCGAGACGGCCACCATTCACCCCAGAAAAAAAGTCATGTAACCATTCCATTGACTCCGAAGCTGTTAAGTTAAGGTTAATTAAGCTAAAAAAAACCTGCATAGTTCTCCTTAAATATTGTGCCATTATTTGTCCACACGGGTTCTCTCAAAGTGAATACCTCCATTTGTTTAGTTCGGAGAGACTCTGCCTCTCTGGGATACTTTTTATACCCAATCATGGTGCCAGTTAACCTAACTTAGTTGTGATATGTTCCTCCTTGTGTTTTCTTTAGCATTACACAACTTTTCCAGCCTTTTGTTGGCCTCGTCTCAACTTTTTAGAGATGTGTTGCTGCCAGGCATCAAATTCAAAATGAGCTTATATTTTCCATGAAATAGTCCATTTTTGATATGTTGTCTATGTCCATATTGTATCTAACCATGAGTTCGCGAGATATGGATATTATCAAAAAAAAATTTTTATTGACATTTTACTCAGTGTCCCAACTTTGTAGAAACACGAGCTGCGGGGTCTCTGCTGGCCTTACATTTTGTGTTTCTTGTGTGGCGAGCTCCTCCGTCCCCATATAGGGGCAGCTCAGCTGCGGACGGAGACATGTGCTGCGGCTCCCCGTCTCCCTGTTGGTCTCGCTTTCTCAGTCTCAGCCTGGGAGGGGGCTGGAGGGGGTGTAGGGGATTGAGCTCATCCAAGCCAAAGTCCTCCCAGTGTTCACTAAGAGAGAGAGGAATAAAATAATGTAAAAGAGAAAAAGAGAGTCTGGTGTGTTGTAGGTGCATTGGAAATGCTTTGAGAGTTGTAGGTGCATTGGAAATGCTTTGAGTGTTGCATTAGAAAAATGCTTTGAGAGTTGCATTAGAAATGCTTTGAGAGTTGCATTGGAAATGCTTTGAGTGTTGTAGGTGCATTGAAAATGCTTTGAGTGTTGTAGGTGCATTGGAAATGCTTTGAATGTTGTAGGTGCATTGGAAATGCTTTGAGAGTTGTAGGTGCATTGGAAATGCTTTGAGAGTTGCATTGGAAATGCTTTGAGTGTTGCATTAGAAATGCTTTGAGTGTTGTAGGTGCATTGGAAATGCTTTGAGTGTTATAGGTGCATTGGAAATGCTTTGAGCTTGATGGGGTTAAAGGTGAAGGTAGCATATGAAGTATGCAGCAGGGCAGGTGGCAGGCGTGGCCCACCTCCCTCTGCTTACATGCATTTATGGTCGTAGTGCATGTGTGTGGTGGAGGGAGGGTGCGAGGTTAATGGGTGAAGGTGAGGTGTCTCCCCTCGTGTGTGTGTGTGTGTGTGTGTGTGTGTGTGTGTGTGTGTGAAAGAGAGAGGAGTAGAGAGATAAAGATTGTTGGGGCATTGTTAAACCTTGACCCTTAGTACTGTGAAGCAGGGGTCTGCACCATCAGAATCTGCCCTCACCTTTAAAATACCCCTTTTACTCTCTCTGCCCGCTTAAACCATATACAGCGAGACAAAGAGCAAGCAACTTTTGTACTATGCCATACCATCCACTAGACAACAGGTCAGTCATATACTGTAGTGAAGAGATTTATTCTTGTGCTCCATTTCTTGAGCTGTAAATTGCAATGACAAGTACTTCAGATGGCCCACTGTCTTTGTTTTTGTCAGGATGAGATGTGTTTAGTGGTCTTCTTGAGGCCAGTAGTGAGAGCTTTTTGATTTAACACGTTTGTCCTTGGTTGCTTGCAATTTGGCTCGGTTGTCATGGTGCAGCGGTCTCCTCAGCAACTATCAGCGTGTCTGGCGAATGCCAGCCTGTCTTGAAGCATCGACCGTGGTGCCATGATGGGCGAGAGCATTTTTGTTGTTGTTGTCTATGCTGTGTAATTGTCACCATAGAAACAGCCGTGTCCAGCAAGCCCTCCTTACGCTCTGGAGTGTACAGCCTCTCTGTTAACCAATTTTCCATCAGCAATGTAGACTCATCCATTCCCTCATCAAATTAATACTTCATTTAAATCCACTTTAATAAAGCCGGTTATAAATTAACCCATGATTGTGGCAGTGGTGGTGGATGTGATTTTTTGCAATTCTGCGCCCTCTTCCCAGACTTCCTTTGGGATTCCCACTGTTCTCGGCCCCATGGTTAATTTAACATCCTGCTGGTACACAACAGACCCTCACTTTCTCCTCCACCTCCAGGATGACCTCAATGTAATATTTATTCTAGTGCCACAGGCTGGACTGCATACTATAGTATATTGTTACCTGAGCTCAGTTGTTGACATAGAAAAATGATAAAAGGTCCCATGGATATCAATAGGCAGATGGCAGATGTGAATAATTTAGCTGTCATTTAAACAACGTTATAGAGGGTAAATACACCTGTCCACTGTACAGTCACATCTCTGCATAATTTGACAGCCTTCCATTTCATATTCTGACATCATTGGTAGAACCCTGTAGTATTTTTTTTAATTTTAAGTCACAGGCAAATGCTGCTGCACATTGTACAACATTGGTCACACATTTTACACTGAGCTTCCGTCATTTTCACCAGGATTACTTTTTAAATCAATAGTTCTAGTTAGTAATCATGACCATACCTGAAGGCTGGTCTGAGATAGGGAAAAAAAGAAATGTATAAAAGAACTGATAGAGGAAGAAACTAGAAAAGAAAGTGTGTTTGTCATTCAGACAAAAAAAAATCTAGGAAGGTGCCAGCTTGGGGCACACCTTGATGTCGTCTGAAACATTTGATTCTTGAGACTTGCTGACTCTGCAGAGAGTCCCTAATCACAATCATAAGGGGCAAATCGCACATTTGCTTCAAGGCAGCAGCAGAAGGAGTGTATGAAGCTAACTCTGTCCCTGACGTGAAAGCAGCCTCCAGGCCTGCCTCTGGACCCTATCATGACATTCTAAAGTGCATCGTCACTCGTCAAAAGTCTATTCAAATTTAGTAGGATGTCCAATTCACATTGGGAGGGGTTTCGTTATCAAACGTGGAGCGCATGGCGCAACAAGGTGTTCCTAGGTTTTTCAATCAGTCATATGGGTGTGTTTGGGGCGTAACATCATTTTAAACCAATGAGAATGACATCTGTCATTCCTTTAACGGCTAACGCGATATGTCAAATAAATGCATCGGTATTTTGGCATTCAACGGCGCATTTGAAGGAGGCTGCTTGCGAGACCGTATGGAATAGTCATTCTTAAACCATGCTTTACTAAAACCTAGCATAGCCTTCACGCATTTGCACTCGTCTATTATTTGAACTCATTGGCAAAGTGAAACTAACTTCACCAAGGAGTCAGTCAACGACAAGACAGTTATATGCAGTTACTTTCACTATTGACTGACAATGGGTTACCACCGAAAACATAGGCTGGAAAAAGCAACACTTACCCTAATATTGCTCAAATGACTGAATAAAACAACATTTATCCTGCAGAGGAGTTGCTTATATCTCGTGACAGTGCGTCTTCAGCTGTGCTCCATACGTGTCTCTCGCCTCTCCCCTAATCACTTTTAACCGTCATTACCAATTTGCAAATGATGGTGAATAAACTACTCATTATGAGATGTACAGTATTTCGTAATGTCTTTATTCTAATTATGTTTCCCATTGTAATCGTGCAATTTGTAATGCTTTGCATGGACGTGCGCTGTTGTGCGTTCATGAATGATAGAAGGATGGTGCGTGCACCTGCCAATATGACTGTTGACATGCGCTCTTAAAATAGCATATGAACAACTCGCCAGTGACTTCTGACCAGGTTTAGGTGGTGTATGATAGCAATTTTTAGACAACGCGCCAGGCCCCTCCCAAGGTTGTTAATTGCCACACCCCTGGGCGCAATGCTTAAAAAATGAATGTGCAAAATACCGAATTAAACTTTCCGCGGGTGAATAACGAGTTTTACGCCATGCGCTGGTGCCCAAAATACAGCCCTCTGTGTGCAGAGAGCCACCCAACCCAATCAGAACAGAGATAAGGCTGCTGTCAGCACTATCACCAGCCAAACCCAGAATCTGTTCTCTCCATCTCTTTTCTGGACTCTCTCCATTTCACTGTCTTTTTTCCTTCCTTTCAGTTTGTCTCCTATTTATCTCTCTCTTTCTCATTGTTGTGATTATGTGTGGAAATCTTACTTACTCACATTCTCTCTCTCTCTCTCTCTCTCTTGCTCTCTCTCTATCTCTTTCATTCACTCACTCACTCTCACACACACCCACTCTCTCTCTCTCTCTCACACACACACACACACACACACACACACACATATATATATATATATATACACACACACACACACACACACACACACACACTTTTCCAATGTGGTCTCTTTAGCTAACTGCATCAGATAACTTTTAAAGCAATCCAAAGCTGTTCGCACTGTGTACCCCCCCACCCCGTTACCTCTCTGCTCTCTGTGATGACTGTTCTGTCACCCAGCTCCCACCTGCCAAAAAGGCCCTGGAGACACAATGGCTAACTGATTAGCCAGATAGAGCCATGCTCATCCACTTGGCAAACACTCCAGCAGAGCTGTCTGGGGCTGGAGTTCGAGCTGTCAGTCCGGGTTTTTATGGTCAGGGACGGGTGCTGAATAGACTCCAGTCTCCAAATGGATTTCTCCGATCCAGTCCCCCTACTCTCTGGCTGTCTCTCCCTGCCTCCCCTTCTCTCTCTCTCTCTACTTCCCCATCTCTCTCTTTCTCTCCTTCCCATTCTCCCTCTCATCTTACCTTCCCATCTCTTTCTCCCTCTCTCTCTCTCTGCTGTCAGGGCTCTTGACATTGCGCTCCTCATTAGCGCCTTTCACAGGCCCTTTTTTTTGAGTGCCACCCAGACTGGCACATCCTGTGCCAGACAAAGCGCAGGTACTCCCCTGCCCTCCGCGCCAACATCAAGAGCCTCTCCACTCTTCTCACCGTCTCTTGGGGGGTTGTTTTTCTGTAGGAGGAGATAAGCTGCCATTTTGTCCCCCACGTGTCTCATTAGAGTCCATATTTAACTCTGCAGTGGACATGTTAGTTGCATCAAGCCCTGAGATTGTGCTGGTCACCCCATAGGAAAGTTGCTGTTTCATGACAGGGGATGACCATTGTAAAAGTAAGATGCAATATGGTAATAAATACCTGAAGTAGTGAAAATGTATTATACATTTTTATATAGTTTTTTTTTTTTATAGGTTCTTGACCATATCTCCACATATAACAGTTTTAGACAGTGTTTTGAAGACTTTGATAACCGTTAAAATAGCTGTTTTACTATATCACACTGGTAAGCCAGAACTGATTTTAAATTTCTTCTTTTAATTTGCAAAGCCTTAAATGGACTTGCAGCCTTTTATTTAACTGAGCTTATTATCCCTAATACACCGGCACGCCCTCTTTGCTCTCTCAAAGCTGGTCTCTTGGTCATTCCATCTGTCAAAAGAAAATCAGCCAGTCAAACAGCCGGCCTTTGCACCCTGTCTTTGGGGAATGGCCTTCCATTAAGGCCTTCCATCCATTTCCAAATGTTTTATGGAAATTATTATTTGACTTTGTACATGTTTGCTTTTTGCATTTGTACATACTGCATACACATGTAAATGGTTCTAAAACGCTATATCCTCCATTTAAATGAATTTTAATTCCATTTTAATGAAAAATAAAGATATTTTTTTTACATTTTGTTTTGCAAGTAATTTTAGTAAAACTGTAATTGGATATTGTTGTTTGATTTATCTTTACGCAATCAAAACAACACAATTGCAATTTTATTACCTGAAATGACATGACTTTTTAATGTTTTTAAAAATGGAGATCAAGTGTTTTGGAACCAAACTCTTCATGTAAGCCTTTGTTTTGCCAAGCAAGTTGGAACTGCATCAGCCGTGCATATGTGTTTGTGCAGTGGTTACCAACAAGGACTCCTGTTGGCCTGAACGACTTGGGTCTGCTGTGTCCAACAGAAAGGGGCTGTCCACTCAAGAAAACTGGAGTCCCCTCTCTTGACCAATATTATAGATGGAGCCATGCATGTCCCCCTAATGTGTGTGTGTGTGTGTGTCTGTGTGCAGCATTAAGATGGTGCTGATGTGGACAAGTGGGGACACGTTTAAGACGGGCTACTTCCTGCTGACCGAGGCCCCGGTGCAGTTCTGGATCTGCGGCATGCTGCAGGTGTGTGTGGACGTGGCCATCCTCTTCCAGGTCTACTACTACAGCCGCTACCCACAGAAGCCCGTGTCCCACACCGTGCACACCACCAGCGCCAAGGCGCTCTAAAACAGCACACACACACCCACACACACACACACACATACACACACCGCCAGCATCAAGGCGCTCTAAAACAACACCCACACACACACACACACACATACACACACCGCCAGCATCAAGGCACTCTAAAACAGCACGCATCTCATGCACGACGCACACACACACACACACACACCACCAGCGCCAAGGCGCTCTAAAACAGCATACATCTCATGCACACAGGCACACACACACACACACGGCAGCAACTTCGTTACACACCCCATAGTGTGCACAGCAGGCATGAGCACACACACACACACACACACACACACACACACACACACACACACACATACACACACACACACACACAGACTCACTCGCTCACTCACTCGTATACTGAGACAAAGGTCAGGAAGACTGCCACACAAAGATGACCTCCTGAACTCTTGTTACTGTTCTTTTTTTATATTTTCTTTTTGTTAGTGAAGGAACGCAATCGTATTTATGGAGCTCTGGAAATGTTTGCGTGTTGTGAGACAGTTGGCCACTAAACCTGTTTGCATTAGTGTACTGTGCAATGTATGCATACTCTTTTTTTTTTTCTCTATCTATCTGAATTTATATATTCTTGTGCATGCATACAATCTGTGTCTGTACAAATGCACTGCACACCTGGACTTAAGAGTGTTGCATTCTGGGAAGTCCTCTGAGGACACACAGCCCACAACTGATGATTGTTGCATGGACACTGTTGCCTTACAGACATTTCTTTACAAAAAAGGGCTGTTTTTCTCCTTCTCTGAGGCTGAAATGTAATGTCCCCCACTAGCTCATCCTGGCCTTGATGAATGTATGGAGATGGCTGTGATGTCGCTTTTAGGCTAGCATTGTTTTATATCCGCCGAGGACAAGACGGTCCAGTGTTTCCATGGTCAGCTGCCGCACATGCCCTCTCACCCAAAGGCCGACAACGAAGCAGGAGATGGCAGGAGTCGGCCTTATCAGAGGGAACTGAACTGACCTCTTATTTGTGCGTACGGGTATCAGGACTGTCCCTTATTTAGTCCACATGTGTAAAAGAAGAACAAGTCAGACATCTGTTGCTGAGGTTCTGTATGAGTGTGTGTGTTGTAGATGTACATGTTTATGTATGTCCATGTTCGTGCACATAGTGTGTTTTGGTCTGAGTTGGAAATCTTGGGCACAAAGGGAGGGTGTGTCTCGGTGAGCTGCACCTGCGTATATATCAGGTGGAGTTTCGTCTGGACGGCCAATGCTGCATGACCCCCGACCCCCCCACCCCACCCCTCCAGCACACAACCCCTGAGCTGCTTTGGGATTGCTATGGTGATATAAGTTGAAGCTGCTGCTAAGTCTCTCACTCTCACTCAGTCACACTAACTCTGGTGGGCCCTTTGAGGAGAGGAAAGGGACCCGCAAGCCTTCTCTAGAGTTGTTATCAAGGAGTCAGTTATGTTCTTTTGGAATGATGTACAAAGGATTGACATAAGTTAGATGTGTCTGTCTGTCTCTTTCTCTCTCTCTCTCTCTCTCTCTCTCTCTCTCTCTCTCTCTCTCTCTCTGTGTGTGTGTGTTGGGGGCTTTCTGCTGGAAGCTGGACACTTTCAGGACTCATGTAGGTCAAGTTGTGACAGCACCCTTGTTATCCTGCTGTTGGATCACTGATTTTTCCCCCCATGTGTTTTTGCCTCAGCCATGTTTCTGTTCCATGTCCATTTTATATTCCCTTCTCTGGCCATATTTGTAGTTTTGTAAGATTTTCTTTTGTTCAATGTAAAATGGTTGTCAGGGGTCGCCAGTATGAGTGCTGTTGCCTCTTATCCACGTTCAGACTCGAGACACTTGAACCGTTCAGGGCATAAGGCCCAAGATGACCCAAAGTAATAGTGGAAGAATGCCCAGCAGTTCATTCTAATGCATCTGTTATGAAGGTTATGTATCCAAGTTATAGAAGTGCAGTTGAGGGTTGCTTGGTTACGTATGTTGAACGAATACTGGTGTGTGTGTATATCTTTTTTATATATTCTTTGTTTTAAATTTTTTATCCTTTTTTTATCCTTTTGAACTTCCTTTGTTATTGTTATTATTTTTCATGTATCTGTCAAGTTAATACTGAGATTGTTATTACTGAGTTGTACTTATTCCTGTTTTGACTGTGTGCTTTCTTTGTGTTTCGTGGCTATTTTGACACATTTCCCTTTGCCATAGTTTTATAACCAATGTTGAGTTCAAAAACACAGATTTTAATGGGAGTGAACACTGTACCTTCTTGACGAATGATGTTCTCACTCAAGAGTTTTGAATATGGTATGCTGATCAGATGTGTAGTAGTGTCATACTAAAGGTCCCTCAAATGAACTCACAGGAAAACTTGACTGAGCAGTGAGCCAAAAACAAGTCCCTTGAAGGGACTTTGTTGATCGGCCTATCGGGTTGATCATCTGTTCATCTGACCACCGTCAGTCAGAATGAAGGGGCGGTGCCAGGTTGAGCTGTGTAAAGGTTAACCAGAAACATAAGGAGAAGTTTAGGTTGAATGATCAGTAAACAACCCAGTTTCCTTTTCATCTGTAGAAGCGGAGAACTCTCTTTGCTTTTATAGGGTCAGTATTTGCTTAGCTGTAGTAGAGGTATAGGAAGTGGGTGTCGGTTAAGTCACTTGCTCAGTGACCTGTTATTTGAGCTTATTTCTTGCCATAATATGCTGGCGTTGCCTTGGTAATGTCAGGGGAGGAGAGAGATCAATCAGGCGAATTAGCTGCCAAATGTCTTGGTGGGTGCACTCAATGGTCTGCTGCATATCGCTCCTTTACATGATCACTATGGGGTAACCCTCAAACACACATACTGGACATTCCTGTTCTTCTACTTTTTGACATTATGCCAGAAAAAAAAAGTTTGTCAATAAATGATACACATTATGTAACTACTAAATGGCTTGTATGGTGAGTGATCAGTCAATATGGACCCTGATTTGCAGTGGGGGCACTGTGGCATTGCAGTTTTTATTCATCTCATGTACTCAATGACATACAAGCGGCCTTAACGTTTACATGCTGGTATGGATCTCAGAAATGTATAAACAAAATCAATGGGGTTTGCTTTATATTGCTTTAAATGTACATGTTCAAAGAGAAATATATTGATGGTATGCCATGATTTATTCACACACCTGAACATCAAACATGGGTTACCAAAGTCTGTGTCTGTTTTAATTTGGGTTTTTTTAAGGGTTTTTGTTTTGTTGTTCAAATCTTTCCAAACATACATTCCTTTTGCCTGAGAATGGTTTGTGAATATCTGCCATATGGGACTTTTATGCCTATTTATGAAATGCGATATGGAATCCCCTCATTAAAAAAAAGAATGGTTCTGTATAAGGTTGTGTGTGCGAGTTTCCTTCTTCAGTCTTCAAACAGAAAAAGGGCTTTGATGGTTTCGGAGAGACATGCTAGAACAACAGGTGCTTGGAGAGGATGATGCTAATTAGGTAATGTTTGGGATTGTTTCCTGCACAGCAGAAATCACATGCAAATCAGTGTTTTTCTTTCAATAGAATGACATGCAATCTTGCACCTGAAGCTTGATGGGGACATTATGGTGTAGGCAGAAATGTACTCACAGTGAATGTTTTTTGTTTTCTGTAGTGTTCTAAAAAAAAAGTTTGCTTTGAAGATGGTGCGTAAGATGTTCACTGATAAATTGAAAAATTGCATTTACTTACAATAATGTGTACTACATCAAAAACTATTTTCCTCAAACTACAAAACGACATACTCGGTAGCTGGCTATAAACAGAACAATTTAGGTGTTCTTAGGTTCTTGTTCAAGGGGTAGTCCACTATTCTGATCCATTACAGTTTGGGTCATATTACTTTACCTTTACTATACACTGGTGGTCTAACACCATCGTGGTTTTGTAAATTGGATACATGAATAGAAACATGCCATTGCCCATAAGTGGTGCTATAACAGCAGGCCTGACTTCTTTACTTGCAGTTAATGTAATCATAAAGTTCAGGACAATTGCTCAAATTTCATCATTCATACAACAGCCAGTGTTGCAAGCATTTATGAACTGGTTGTCTTGTGGTATTTAGAAGTCGGTGAAATTACTCTTGTCTTCTAGTTTGGCTCGCAATGAATGTGCAACAAGGCCGTTGGGTTTTCAGGTTGTTTCAGATGAGGCAATATTATGAATCCCTTTTCAGAACATAAACAAATGTACCAAAGCTTCATTTTGATCTAATGTTTGTTCCCTGACATTTCTCTTCGCTTACAATTACTTCTTATAAATTTCCTTTTAATGAACAGAATTAGCATTTCTACGGCATTGTTGGCCTAATCAGTAATGTGCAGTAGTCTTATGACCATTATTATAAATGTAAATTATCTTAAATGGTTGGTGAAAATGTTTTGAAATGAAGTAAATTAGCTAGATATACTAGAATGACAAAAATCTAAAATTCTCAGAGGCTATAAAGTGATGCACAAGCTTACGTCATGCTGTTCTGTCAGGTCTCATATAGGCTAACTAATGCCTTCATTGGATGGGTTTGGCAAACTGTGAATGGACTCCATTATGAGTAAGACCATCTCGGTGTCTCGGAGCTTTTGTCGTACTCCTGATTGCCTGCAAAAAAAAAGCACTGCTCCAGAAAGCAAGAGACAAATTGACAAAAAATGGTGGCGGGGTCATTTCGATCAGATTGCACTCAGCCTCTCCATGTATTGCTCAATCAAGACATCAC
Organism: Alosa alosa; assembly: GCF_017589495.1. Classification (NCBI taxonomy): domain Eukaryota; kingdom Metazoa; phylum Chordata; class Actinopteri; order Clupeiformes; family Clupeidae; genus Alosa; species Alosa alosa. The sequence goes on from NC_063208.1 coordinate 12,952,386, forward strand.
ATTATAATGAAAAACAGAGGAAACTAGCAAGTCCTGGCATCTTTTATAATGCGGAGAGTACAGCAGGGGATTCAAATGCACCCTCATCTCTGATGCTTACATCACAGTGAGGTGAGAGCAGGAACGGTCCTCTAGCTTGATATTCTATGAAGGCTGAGTGTGTCTGAACTTTTGAAGTGGTGCTGAGGTTCATTATTCGGTCAACTACTGAACTTTCCTTCTAAAATGTTCATCATGGCTATTTAAATGACTGACTAAGTGGCTTTTTTAAAAGGTTATTGCCACTGTCGCAGAGAGTGAAATATGATTCACGGTTGGAATATCTTCAGTGTCCTCTGAGGAACACAATTATAAAAGCATGTTTGATTTGCATTACATGTCAAGATAATTATGGGTGTGAATCAAGAAAACTTCATGAGTGCATCATGAGTAATGTGTATGACGCACAGAGAGGCAGTCGATGTGTAAGTGTGTGTGTGTGTGTGTGTGTGTGTATTGAGTATGTCTGTTTGTTTACCAGGGTCTCCAAACCAGCCACGTCTGCTTTATTCTCCATTATCCTTTGTGCTTATGAAGCTTTAAACAGACCAAACTGGCAGATCCTGTTTTCAGACGTTTTTTTAACGTGACAAACTGGTGGTCATTTGCTCCTATTTACAGCTGTTCATTCATAGCACATTCATTATGGATATTGGCCTTTTAAGTAGAATTTTACCCATTGTGCTAGTCCAATAATGATGTCAGGAGTCATGCACGCCAACATTGTTCAGCGGTAATCCATAATAATTGTTCATGATATTAAAAATTCTGATGTATTAATATTAATACAGTTCTCTCATTCAGACTGCTTGTGACTGCAACAATGAGCCTGGTGCTGAGGATTCGGCATGCCTAGTGAATACAATAACCCCTTTCTTCTTATGCACAAGGAATATTTAAATTGCATGCACATAAGCTAAATATGTAACATTACTGACCTTGGGGCAGCATACATAAATAGCCTATGTTTGGTCTCGTCCACAACACTGACATAGCCACTGTGGAATGTGCCTAATGAGGTGTCTAAAAATGGAACAATAACCATTATTTGAATCAGGCCAACAAATACTAGGAAATGTTTCAATGTGTGTTCACTGGATATGGAGGAGTAATGGGAGAGTGACTTTTATGCTTCATCGTGTTTATTGAAACCAGCAAATCCTGAGTCTAAGGAGTCTAGAAGCAAGCCATACAGAGAGTGGTAGGATTCAGGCCCATGTCAAAACAGGGCTGCTGTGCATGAAGTGAACAGGAAGGGGAGTTGGCTATTGGGATGGGTTCCACAAAAATGGTACAGGCAGATAGTTTACACGTTTATCTTCTCTGCAGAGAGACACAGAGAAATGCACCTCCGCTAATGCACTCCTCTCCACTCCAGACTTCCACTGGCAATGCAAGACGCGCAGAAACACAGACGGACATCACGGACCGAACAGACCGCCAAACTCCACATTTAAGTGCACTGGTTGCCTCTCTCTCCTGCTACGAGCCCTCATCAGTTTAAAGGATTTTTGCAGTAGGATTAGAAATACTCTGGTAAAAAAAGGAAAAAAAAAAAAAAAGAAACCAGAAAACAGGCAATATTTCGTCTCATTTCCTGTTAATAATAATAATAATAATAATAATAAAAAAAAAAATGAAAAGCCACAAGGTGGTACTGCATCCAGCTTCTCCTTTTTCATTGGTCCAACAAAACAAGAGAAAAGGGAACGGCTTCCTGGTGATTACTTCTGTGAAAAGAGTCTGCCCCAAACACTAGTTAAAAGCTAGCAGCAGGGTCGATGTGTTGTTGATCAATGATCACGGTCACTAGCCCAGGAAAAATACTACTGTAGTCCTCGATTCCAGCCGTTTAAAAATGCATTCCCTGCTTTGAAAGTTGCTTGCAGCTACTGTGTTGGATTATTCCCAAGCTATACTCCAGCTCAGTGAAAGATCACACACCCTCATAAATTACTGCAGTTTTTTCTTCTCTTTCTTTCTTTCTTTCTTTCTTTCTTTCTTTCTTTTCTTTAAAAGGAGACAGTCCACAGTCCCACCATTTCTTTACTCCAACCTCAGGTCTTCTCTGACCTCTTTACATCTTCTGGTCTCTGTGTTGCCATGACGGCGATGGAGCGCCGGTGCAGCGCGGCTACGGAGGCCTGGGCGGCGGCAGCGGTGGTCATGTGGTAGGAGTTGTCAGTGTCCTGCGAGTCCTCGCTGTTCTGCGATTTGGTGCTGTCGTGCGCGTCGGGCCGCTGGCGTGAGGCGCGCATCTGCTCCTCCTTCAGCTCCAGGTAGGAGCGCGAGAACGTGTGGAAGATGGACGTCACCGGGAAGGCCATGAGCAGGATGCCGCTCAGGATGCTGGACAGCGCCACCACCTGGCCGGGGATGGAGCGCGGCACCATGTCGCCGTAGCCCACCGTGGTCATGGAGATGACGGCCCACCAGTAGCTGCCCGGGATGCTGGTGAACTCCTGCTTGGCGCCCATCTCGCTCTCCGCGAGGAAGACTAGCGGCGAGAAGAGCGCCATGGCAACGCAGAGGAAGAGCAGCAGCAGGCCGAACTCGCGCGTGCACCGCCGCACCGTCAGCCCCAGCGTCTGCAGCCCGAGCGAGTGGCGCGCCAGCCGCATCACGTAGAAGATGCGCAGCGCCCGCAGCACGCGCAGCACCAGGCCCACCTTCTCCAGGTAGTTGTTGCCCGAGCCGGCGGGCCGCTCGCCGTTCTCGCCCTCGGGCGACAGCGCGTCCACGATGAGCGTGATGTAGTAGGGCAGGATGGCCACCACGTCGATGACGTTGAGCGGCGTGCGCAGGAAGTCGCACTTGCTCTGCGTCTGGATGAAGCGCAGCAGGAACTCCAGCGAGAACCAGCCCACGCACACCGTCTCCAGCACGAAGATGTTAAAGCAGCGCTGCGAACACTCGCCCTGAGGGGACGAGAGAGAGAGAGAGAGAGAGAGAGAAAAGACACAAAAAAAAGGAGGGAGAGAGAGAGAAAAAAGAGAGATCAATGGAGAGATAAAAAACAAAGGGATGCAGGCACAGAAAAAGAAAGAGAGAGGCAGAGACAGATACATAGACAGACAGAGTAGGAGAGAAGAGAGGCCGAAGGAAGAGAAAGAACGAGGGAAGATACATGATAAAAGAGTGGAACATCATAGTGAGACAGTGAGCCGAGAGATGAGAGAACTCCCTCATGGTAAATCTCTGGAACAGCAGTAACAGACATGATAGCTGTGGAATATTTACTCATCACACACACAGTCCCTTAGTCCATGCAGGCATTTCATCCCTCTATTTCCACTTGTTAATGGGGGCTTAGCATGTGCTGGTGCTTTATTTTGCTCTGCTAAAACTAAACGCTGTGGACCTATTCATTTAACGGATTAGATGGTCTACAAAAAAGAAGCAGCATTCAGAAGTGAAATTATCATAGGCCCTCCTTTTACTGCAGTGAAACTTAATGAAGATGTTTGAACAGCGTCGCATGAGTTCCCAGATTCATTAATTTCCACAAAGGGCTAGACCAAAGGAAACGATCAGATACTGCTTTCGGTCTCCACTGAAGAGCCTTGCTAATGAGCTGCAGCTAGAGGAACACATTTATTTTCCGAAAAAAATCAATGGGGAACACGGAAACGACTCCTAATGTATCATTTCAGTCATTAACGTTCACCGCACCCATTTACTGAGTTGCATACTCTCTGAAAATGGACGCCATCAATATTTGATATGTGTGATGCTTGCAGGACTTTATTTTATTGTTCCTGGAGGTCTCCAGGGGAAGACCGCTGGGTTGGTGATGTAACCATGATGATGTGTCCAGTGTCAAGCTGTTGGAACTTGAGTCCACTTAGGCCTAAAAAGGGTGCAGCAGGAAGTTTGATTTGAAAGGGAAAGCAAACACAGTAAACCACTGACCTCTGAATCCAATTCACTCCAAGAAAGAAGGAGCGGTGCAGTGGGAGCCATGAGCCTCTGATCTGGGATCTGAGTGTGTGAACCACACAAAAAGTCTCTCTTTCTAGCTCAGCAAACGAAACCTATGGGAGTTAGGATTGGTGTGTGTGATGATGTGGGCACTAGATGATACACAGTTGGCAGCTGCATCTTAGATTCTACACATCATGTCTTTGCCCTATACAATTGTAGCACACAGTATTTACAAACAGCAAGGGACTTGATTTACTCCTTTTACTGTGTGCGTGTGCGTGTGCGCGTGCCTGTGCCTGATATGCATGAACATCTTTTATGGACGGCCATTAGCTCCATCCTACAAAATGTCACTGTGTTGCTCTCTTTTGACAGGAGGCTGACAATTCAATTCCTTCTCTCTTTCTCTCTCTGTCTGTCTCTCTCTCCCTCTCTTTTTCTCTCTCTTTCCCATTCTTTTTTTCTCCTTTCTCTCTCCCCCCCTCTCTCTCATGTTTATCTTTCCCCGACTCTGCGTGTAAAAACACTGCGCATCAAATAAAAAAAATAAAAACGCAATTATCCCTCCTGCTGCGCCGGACACCTCCGACCCTCCTCCTCTCCCCAACACAAGGCGGCGGCGTTCGGAGCGAGTAGCAGCAGACTGAAACGAGAGACCTTTGATCTCGGAGCTCTGCTTGAGTGGGCGTGATCCACAAACGGATCAGCTCACCACCACCAACCCTGCTGAGCTAGCTTTTTCTATGCGCACACACACAGAGAGAGAGAGAGAGAGAGAGAGAGAGAGGCACAAAGGGAGATAAAGGGAGAAGGAAAACATACAGGGAGAGATGGAGAGGGGGAAAGGGAATGAGGGAGAGAGGCTCAGGGTATTACTACTTATTCATTTTATTCCACTTATTTACCCAGACTAGCCTAACTGACTGCATTGTGTTTTCCTCTCTCTCTCTCTCTCTGTGTGTGTGTGTGTGTGTGCGTAAGCGGAGCGAGAGACATATTTTAGCACTGTGTCCACATTCTCATCCACATGCATTGTGCAGAAAATCAGACAGGACTGATTTTCAATGAGTGAGCCAGAGGCAAATTCCATGTGTCCTGTTGTTATTCTATTAACATATTATATCCACTGATTACTATTTACTCGGCTTGATTTTGTAACATTTTTGTTGTGATGTTTGAAGGGATGATTGACAGCACTGTGCAGTGCATGAGCCACTGTAGAATCGGCGATGCTGGGATGATAAATATCTGGGCTTCATGCTTTGCCCTGACATTGTTTTAATTACTGTCAGCTAACAGATGAGAAGAGGAACAACAAAGTGGTCTTCAGACTGTCATGGATTATTCTGGAATCTGACATCCGTATAATTAAATCACTGAACCATTCATTTGACATTATCCTAACTAACCATTAAAAACACCAAACATAAATAAATAATAGTCTTAAATAAATAAATTCCAAAGTCAATAAAAGTGCTAAGCCCCAAGCTATTGTTTCTGGAAGGAGAAGCACTGTGCATAAATCTTGTGGGATATTTGAGATGCCACTTCTTTTACAGATGTAGTAGCACTGATGCTTGCTTTGTGGCATGCTAGATCTGTAGACAGGAAATGTCAGGTGAAAATGTTTACTGACTCCTGATTTGACAGAGAATAACAGCCTTATCCAATGTCCCTATAACTTTTTAATAATTAATAATCTGCAATAAGTGGATTGGCTAACTATGCCTGTACCATCATACTGAATAGACCGGAATGGAACCTGCATTACGATATGTTCTCAAATAGTACAGTGAGCTCAGTTATCCCAGAGAGAACATTTCAAGCAATGGATTGTAATGACTAAGATTGTCTTTTTGAGAAAGAGATAAAGATACAGGCATTGTCTCTGCCTCCCAGGTGCAACATCCCACCACTCCATCTGAGGTTTTATTCCACCCTCTGGCTCCCAGACCCACTTAGGCTATTTTGGAGGTCTATGGACGGGATGGATCCATTTCAACCAAACATGTGGGAGATTGAACCTCTTTTTCACACACATCCTAAATCTGTTCAGCCCTGAAAAGTCTGATCCTTTCTGCTCCGTTACCCTCGTCTATTTTGTTGTGCAACTGAGATTAGTCCGATCTTTCCCTTCAAAAAACGACTGACAGTTTAAACCTCTCACTGAACCCAACGGACCGAACATGGACTAACCAAAGAGACTGGGATTGCACAGAGGGGAGGCCGTTTGGGTTGGTTTTGTTTTGTTCCTTTCACTTGGCCGTTGCTCAGGTGAGTCTGTCTTGTCTTCTCGTCTCACGGCTCCGCAGGAGCGATGACGGCTATCGATTCCTCTCCCCCGACAATCCGCACCAACGTTGCGGTCTGGGTCCAAACTCTTTTGCTCTGAGGAGGAGGAGGCGTGGAGAAATCGATGCCACTCGTTAGACGCCCTTATTAGCGGCCTGTCTGTCACCTCCTGGGCTGCCAGGCCTACAGTAGTAGTCATTCTGCAGGGCCCATTCACCGTGTGAGGCAGAGCGGTGCACGAGGGAAATAGACTTTTGAAATGCCGGCGGTGGTGCTGTTAGCATACGCACTTAGCGTTGTCAATGCTCGCTCTCCATTGTCCTCACCGCACGCCACTGTGACACCAAAGAGCCAGAAATTATATTTCACAGCATGGCAGTAAACAAGGCCCTGGAAAAATGGCGATCTATAAATATGTTTGAGGGATATTCACTGAGGACAATAAATGTGTTGGTATGTCTGTGTGTGTGTGTGTGTGTGTGTGTGTGTGTGTGTTTCCGTCTGCTTGCACAAGACCTGAGTTTTCATCTCTACACCCCCTCTGCAAGGTTGGGTGAACTAGATAAAAAGAGAAACCAGTTCTCTCTTTTCCTCTCTCTCTCCGTCTGTACACACTTATTTTCTTCTGTGTGTTTTATCCATATGCATCGGATCCAGACCTTTTTCTTCTCCCCATTTTCTCTCAGCAGCTTTGACTTTGTACACACACACACACACACACACACACACACACACACACACACACACACACACACACACACACACACGCCCAAGGACAAGAGCTTGTCAACCTTTTCAGTTTTTTCTTCGATGTGCTGTGTCACTGTCAACCGTCAATACATAAATGTGTGTATGTATGTAGGCAGGAGATGTGTAATGTGCAGTGAACTAATAAACGTTGTTCCCAGCAGGACCAATTCAGCAAATGTACATTTCTAATCACCTGTTCTATGCCCAGAAAGTATTTCCCCATACAAATGTGAGTGTGTGTGTGTGTACAGGAACAGCTAACAATCCCTCAATTCTAGTGTGGCTGGCTGCTGCCTTGATATGGCAGGGAGAGAACCTGAGCCTCTGCTATCACTTCACTTCACCTTCCCGACATCGAAACTAGGAGGGATGAAACGCGGGACAGCACAGTCCCGCGTTTCAACTGAGGGAAGAATCAAGAAGAGTCAGAGAGGCTGAGTCAGAGAAATACAGTAAGTGCTACAGAAAACCACAGACACGGCTTACAGCATGAATTGTAGGTTTTGCTGCTCGTGAATAGCAGGTTTTGTATGACCAGAATGACGATCCACTTCTTACAAAAGCTTGTTTCAAAGCACTACAGAATAATACGGCGTGTCAGAGACAGCTGCCTGTGATTTGATTACGATGAGGCTGAGGATCTGGAGTAACATAATTACGTTAATCATGTTCATCAGTGCTTTGGGTCTCATTCACCCCAACAGGTACCTCATGGACTGCTGTACAAAATACACACTGTCAGAAACAGCAACACAGTATAAGGACCTAAGATTTATGAGGACAACATGCATTTAACTCTAAACACTAACAGGGCTCCCAACCAAAAACAATGGCATCTTCTCACTCCATCACTACTCTTTCCCCTCAAACCTCTTTGTTCTTTTCCATTTCTTTCTCTTCTTACTTGCGACAGAGTTTGTCATAGGCCTACATCTCCACTGTGTCCCACCTGTGTAGCCTGAAAGTTCCTCAACCTCATACATTTCATGAGCGGTTGAGGCATATCTCATATTTTTTAAAAGAGACAGAGCTCATACATTTATAGAGAAAGGAGACGCCGTTCTGAAACCTGAAATGCTAAAAATTGCATAAAGAGGAGAGCTGATTAATGTGCTCAATCGCCAGGGAGGCCTGTGGTGAGGGTGAGGAAGCACAAAGGACCAGGAAGAGAAGGTGAACCAGTCTGTAAATCCAAAACTGTGTTAAAAATGGCTTCAGTTCACTCCCGTGATCTAATATATGCCCAAAAGACAGACAGGTAGGTCTCATCTAACGCAGTTACTCAGAATGTCACCCTCCGAACACCGCCAGCCTGCATTCGGTAGCCTACTCTAGCTTTGTCGTGATGAAGACGCAGGTGTGTTCTGGGCAAAACTGAAGCCTCGTTCATGAGATGGGGGTCACAAGGGTCGCGGTGGTTATTACTCTGCCTGCCCCTCTCATTTAAATCACAACGCCAGTGTGGTTGACCACATTTGGCCAAACACACAAAATCAGCCTGACCCACTCATGCGAAAAATGAACTAGTTGAGAACCGGCAAATTTACAATAGCAGCGAAGGCTATTCAGTGTCAGAGTCAGACTGATGTGGAGGCTTTATTCATGAGTCAGAGAAAGCAAGCTTAGTCCACTCTTTTCAGAAATGGTACTTTAATACCACCAGGCAAAGATTTAAGGGTAGCAATCACTGTTCAAATAGCTTCGACTGAATGGAGGCGTTCTTAGCTTCCCACAAAAGGAAAATATACCACGACACCATCACACCATCTCTTCTGAATGTACTTATAATGGATGTCAGACCAGTTAATTGCTGCATTTCACTCTTGGGTCAGTATTGCATTTCAAATGTCCGGTCAGTTAATTATCTAAAAAAAACCTCTATATGCAGCGAAGACATACTTTCAGCAGCAACTTAGTAGGCTGAAGCTTTCAGCGACTGGGTGTTCTGTCAATCAGGCACACAAGCACATACTACATCCTCACATGCACTGCACTGCAAAATGAATTGCACATACAGAGTCCAACCCAATCTAACCAGTCATTTATCCAGTCATTTATCTAGGCCTGGCTCCACGTCAATGCTCAGAACAGACTTCACAGGGAACATAGCCAATGCAGCTAGCCATCCAGTTAAAGCTCACAATCATCTACCGTGGATGTAGTGTATCACTTCTCCATTGCATCCATTTTCAAAGTTAATCAAGAGGAAACTGTAACAGACAAACACAGTATATGGTGGCTTCAAATCATTAAAGTATTACAGTCAATGAACACACCAAAACCACCTGAAATCACTTCCAGGTTACCATAATGTGTCTATTCAGCATTTTCCCATGCGGTTATTAACAACTAGATATAACGCTCTCTTCCCCTCCTGTAATTCTTTGCAAACATCAAATCTCCCTCTCCCTTTCAGGCTACACAGGTGGGACACAGTGGAGATGTAGGCCTATGACAAACTCTGTCGCAAGTAAGAAGAGAAAGAAATGGAAAAGAACAAAGAGGTTTGAGGGGAAAGAGTAGTGATGGAGTGAGAAGATGCCATTGTTTTTGGTTGCTGGAAGTAAGAAATGCAGTGAAATTATGTCTGGTGTCAGCCTATTTGTGCATTTATGGGGGTGTAAAAGTGCAGTAGAAGAGGGGTTTAGTAGATTAAGTGACAAAGGCTGCATAAGAAAGTGTAATGATGCCAGCTAGCTTAGCTGTGCTTGTGGAATGTTGGTAAACCTCACTCCCCAACGCCTCAAGAGTGCTGCTGGCATGCGAGCCAGTAGCCCGGGCTATTGGCTCAATTGTTAGTGCGCTCGCCTCCCGATCCAAGGTGCTGCTGTTCGCGGGTCCGAGTCCGGGCGTGTGCAGGGCTGAATCGCGCAGGTTCAACACAACGCAGGTTACATCATGCTGCCAATTACCTTAATTAGTTGTGATATGTTCCTCCTTGTGCTTTTTTAGCGTTAGGCTACACCACTCTTCCAGCCTTTTGTTTTGTTGCCCCCATCCCAACTTTTTCTAAATGTGTTGCCGGCATAAACTCAAAATGAGCAAAATGAACACAGCATCCCAACATTTTTGGAAATAGGATTGTATTCATTGGGAGTCAAATTACCCCACTTTACTGTCCAACTACACCACCTCCTGCTGGGGGGGCAGGGGGAATCCTTTAGGAATCTCTAGCTCAGGGATTCCCAAACTGTGGTATGAGCTTCATAGGGGGTACCCAAGATGAAAAGGGCAATGTTATTGATTAATTCTTTTTTTTTAAAAATCTTAAGCGTGTCAGGGCCGGTGAGGCCAGGCAAGAATCCACACTGAAAGACGTGACGATCTGGCAAAGAGTGTTCCACATGGCATGGCTTAAAAGCCATGGCTGACGAAGAGAGTGGCAGCAGGTGTAGCAGAGCAAACACAGGTGATTGGACACCTCCCTTGTCAGTCAATCAAAAGCCAAGGCAGAAGGAAAACCCAGACCGGAGCAGCAAAGGCATCTCAAGTCACAGGCTAGGAAATGAGGCTTCTGGACCGGGTTGTGACAAAGCGTATGTTCTCTTTGTTTCATAATGTGGTTCTCCACCCTGTTTCTTTAGTGTGAGAGCTCATAGACCAGTTGCACATTTTGATTTTGTTATTTGTTATTATGTTGTGCGGCTAATTAGCCTACAGTAAACATGCTGGAATGCGTCAATAGAATGTGTTACGTTTTATGTGTCGGATGGTGGGGGTACGCGAGGCTGTATGGCCAACACCCCTGAATCAAACTAGCAGTCACTGAAAATTTAATCTAATCCTGCAATAGCAAGACATTTATGTCCAATCGCCGTCACTTTAAATTAAAGTACCGCATAATGCTATCCCAAGTCCAATGACTCTCTGCCCTACTCCTGTAACTCTTTGCAAACATCTGTCACAAAGTGTTACATGTTCTCCCCTTGGTTATTCAATGAGAGTTAAACAATGCTATACAGCAACATCTGAACTACTTGAAGCGTTTAAACATCTGTGTGTGTCATATGTGTGTGTGAGAGTGTGTGTGCATGTGTCCATGTGTGTGCATGTACATGTGTGTGTATGTGTGCGACTCTACAAATGTATGTGTACTGCTTCACTAAGACAAGTCTGCAGCAACAGAAACAGTGACAGCCACCTTGAGACCAGCATACCACAAAAAATTGCGTCATCTTTGGTGCAATGGTTGTAAAGTTGAACTGATTTCTGCGCCGGCGCTTGCGGCAGTCATAATAATCTTTTCCAGATCTGAATAATAAAGAGGATTATTGATTGTAGGTTATTAGTTAAATTAGATTGCACTTCCATATTTTTGTGATTTACATAAATATCATCCCACATTTTATCAGCAGTTAATTCCAGGTAGACTCAAAGATTTCACAGAGCTAATTTTAAATACCTTGCTGAAAGCGTAAAGATCAGTGAAACTCCCACTGCTTCGCTTCCCACCTCTGGCCTCCAGGCCTCTCTCCGACATCTCCCAGCACGCACGCACGCACGCACGAACACACACACACACACACACACAGACGCACCTTCATCACCCAGAGCCTGTGAGCTGTGCTTCCTCAGAGGGCCTGTCTCTCTGGGCTGCAGGTTAATTGGAGATGAATGGCTCCAGCCCTGGAGAGCCGCACCTTCCCCTTCCCTTCCCTCGGCTGCACTCCAAAAAGCCTGACACTTTGAAGTTCAGGTGCTTCCTCCACACCCCCTTCCCCACCACCACCACCACCACCACCACCACCACCACCTCCACCCATCCTCTCTCTCCCTACACCCTTTTACTCCTCCCGGCTCTAAGCAGCTCTTTGACTGTTAGATTTGCTGCCAGCCCCTTCTCTTGGCTCTCTCCAGGAGCTAACATGGGGAGACAGGAGTAAGGGGAGAGGAGTCAGAGCATAAGGCAAAGGCCTGTGGTCCGGTTTGGACATACACTGCCCCTCTACAGTCATAAATGTCAACAAGACTGTTTGCAACATGTCAGACATGCTGACCGTTAAGAGAGGTTACTTAGTTTATGGACATTTCTTGGACATTTAGTAGCAATGTGGACAATACTTTTGGTAGTTTGGCATATCATTTCTTTTATTGTGAATAAAATGTGTGGTAGCCTTAGAAAGCTATGTCCCACAGCGTTATTGAGCTCATTTGTTAATTCAGTCATTCTTTGGGTAATGGCTGTGAAAAAATTAAAAGTATTGCTGTGAAACACAAACGCTCCACAAATCAGTGTTTAGCGCAGTAAGATTTATGGATTGTTGGACTTGGCCCCCTACAGCTGTTGGAACAGTGTGCTTTTGAAATAATTGGTTTCTGAAGTTATACGCAGGAGCTGTACAGCCTTGTTTTAAAATACTTTTTTCCACATTCATGCATTCATTTTTTATGAGTTGCATATTTAACACTTTCGAAACGACAGAGTTCTTGGCATGGGCTAAGAGAGAAGAGACAAAAACAGAGAAGCAAGCAGAAAGCAACATATTGTAAACTGAGCTGATATGCAGAAGTGTGTGTCTGTGTGTGTGTGTGTGTGTGTGTGTGTGTGTGTGTGTGTGTGTTTGTGTGTGTGTGTGTGTGTGTGTGTGTGTGTGTGTGTACTGAGCAACTGTGTTTTAGTATTCATAGACTTGGCTAAGGGCTGTCCCTTGGCTGAGGATGTCACTCCTGTCTAGAACTCAGACCAGCTGCAAAGAGAATCCCTCAGTCACTTTATCACACACACACACACACACACACACACACACACACACACACACACACACACACACACAGTGAATCAAATACACAAGTGCATACACATAGAAACACAGGGAATATTAGATGAGAATATTTTGCCAAAGTGGATGCAGTTCACACTCTGCCACGCTCAGACACCAACCTCATCAACATGCATAGATACAGCATATGGTACATACAGTATCATAACTCCTATTCAGAATATAACACACACACACACACACACACACACACACACTTCATTTGCAGATATGCAGGAAGTTTTCAAAGTTTTCGCCGGTTCACTTCAACCACAGTAATGGTGAATATCTCAGCGATGCTAATCTGTGTACCTGTGAATGGAACTGAGGCTGTTCACCTGCCCAGCACTGCACCCCAGGGAAGAGCACGCCGCCCGACTGCAGATGCCTGTGGCTGTCCCTGCACACTCCACTGTCACAACTCAAGCCTGCTTTTGTTCTACTTTTTTTTTTTTTTTTTTTGATAACCACTATCACCACCACCAAAGATCCTCTAGAACAGTTTGACAGAACAGTTGATGAACCGTCTCTGCCACCACTTATATTTTTGTATAAGTATATATAGTATAAGTATATATACTCGTTTGATCCTGTGAGGGAAATTTGGTCTCTGCATTTATCCCAATCCGTGAATTAGTGAAACACACTCAGCGCACAGTGAAGACACACTAATCCCGGCGCAGCGAGCTGCCTGCAACAACAGCGGAGCTCGGGGAGCAGTGAGGGGTTGGGTGCCTTGCTCAAGTGCCTTGCCTTGCCTAACTGGTCGGGGTTCGAACCAGCAGCCAGTCCGGTTACAAGTCCGAAGCGCTAACCAGTAGGCCACGGCTGCCCTCAATAAATAATTTAAAAATATTGCATTGTTCTCAGTAGCTTTCCCATCATTCCCCCAATTGTTCCGCTGGACTCTCTCATTCACTGGTGCACAGGGATGCATATTCAATCTGAACACCACTAGTATGTAAATAACATTTACATAAATGTCATCTGATCATTCACTATGTCCCTCGTCTACTGATTTATTCATTTGCTTTTTTTATCTCCTCTGCGTCAGACATTGACATCCCCATTAATTCACTTTGTTAGTCGAGTATTCACTTGATCTCTCTCCCCCATCTGCTCACCGGACCTCCATCCCTCCCTCCCTCCCTCCCTTCCTCCGTTTCTTTCTCTCTCCTTCTCTCTCTCTCTCTCTCTCTCTCTCGTTCACTCACCCGCTCCTCCTCGGCCCTCATGTCCGGCATGGTGCTGACGCAGAGAGTCACGGCGGTGATGGCCACGAACACCACCGACAGGCACGCAAAGATCTTCCCCGGCAGCCCCGAGTGCGGGTTCTCCACCATGTCCCTCAGCTTGCGCATGCAGCAGGCCATGCGCGTCTCCTCCTGCGCCGCCGACCCGCTCCCACCTCCTGCACCTCCCCTGCTGCTCCCGCTGCCGCCGCCTCCTCCTCCTCCTCCCCCGCTGCCCGGGTGCCCCTCCTCGTCGCAGGACTGAGGGGAGGCGAGCTCGGCCTCCTCCTCGTCGCGGCGCAGCTGCTCGCGGTGCTCCTCCTGGCGGAGGCGCAGCTTGCGCAGGCAGCACCACTCCAGGCTCTGCTCCTCCACGCCCCAGTAGAGCAGCTCCTCCTGGAAGGAGAGCGCGCACATCTCGCGCAGGAGGCGCAGCTTGCCCGCCGCCAGGAACGTCACGATGGAGCGGAAGGCGGCGGGGCTGCGGTCGAAGAAGAACTCGTTGCGGCTCACGTCGTAGTCGTCGCAGACGTCCAGGAGCTCCTCGGCGTTGCTGCAGCCACGCAGCTTGCACAGACGGGTCAACGGGAACTCGTCCAGCGTTGACCACGGGATGCGGTAGCGGATGCCGCCCACGTTGATGATGGCCGGGGTGTCGTCGGTGGTGGCTGGTGGAGTGACGGCGGCGCTGGGGGCCAGGCTATCGACCCGGGGGGGCAGTGAGGACTCGTGGTCAAGCCGGAGCAACTGGACGCGCTTGTAGAAGATGCCCTTCCTGGCGGTGACCTCCTGGGGGTTCTCCACGGGGTTGAAGTGAAAGGTGGTGAACTGGCGCTCAGAGCTGCCAGCCAGGAGGGCCACTTCCTGGTACATCTCCGCAGCTTGGCTGGGCCGGGCGGGGGGGTTAGGGTCCCCGCCCTGTGAGGGTCAAAGGTCAAGGGGAATGAGGACAGCTAGGTCACCCTTCCAGAAGCAGAGATATTCCCTAGGAGAGAGGAGGAAGAGGAAGAGCAAAGGAAAACATTCATGTTAAATTCAAAGCAACCAAAAAAATAAATAAATGAATAAATCAAAAATAGATTCTAAATTTAAAGCAAGCAAAAAAATAAATAAATGAATAAATCAAAAATAGATTCTAAATTCAAAGCAACCAAAAAAATAAATAAATGAATAAATCAAAAATAGATTCTAAATTTAAAGCAAGCAAAAAAATTAAAGCAACAGCAAAGCACTTTTCCTCTGTCGCACACACACTATTTGTTTATCCAGTACCGGCTTTGCAAATAACGATGTCCACAGACAAAGTAGAATATGTTGCATGAAAGTATGGTGTATTGCGACATCAGAAGCAAGTCAAATTTGTAGTTTCTCATTCCATCGAACTACAGATCCGCTACCCGACCTGCCAAACTTGCATTGTGCGGTTATAGCCGATAGAGGGTCGCGAAGTGAATGCAGAAATGCGATTCACCCAAGTTGATGAACCACTGAACCAATTTTGGAAACATTATTTTAAGGTACAAAAAACTCTTTGGTGTTGCTTTAATAAATGAATACACCAAACATAGATAACTAAAACCAAACCAATGATGAAGTAACCCTTAAACATCGGAAGATTGGAAGAGCAGACAATTTCCTGCTGAATATGGTATATTATGAACCCAAAGCATTACAACATTTCTCATGTTCATCTGAAGAATTACTAAAGAGCTGAATATGAACGTTAAATTTATTCAGAGAAAATGAATCAAAATCACATCACAGAGACACAGTGGGTGTTGAGCAATGATCTCACCTCTTTCTGAGCCAACAGTGTATGTCAGAGCTTGTGACGACATTATGATGTTTGCTACATCTGTGCATGCATAAATCAAACATGAGAAGTGCTGATACCTAAAGACCAAGGCCCACATTTTAATTTTTAATGACCCGTGTCAAAATAAGTTGTCAAGGATCTTGAAGATGTCAAACTATATTGGCAGCATGCATCTCAAAGCACAGAAAACTTCCACAGAAAAAGTCACTGCCTAATCCGCAATAGAGGGAGAAAGAAAATTAATTAAGTTGTTTCTTTCCTGAACACACCACTGCATATCTAAATGAGACACTTTGCTTTAAAACAATTGCTTCATACGGCCCACTGATCCAAAATAAAGACAGAGTAGTTTAAGTGGTGAACACAGTAGAAGCTCATTTGTAGGAGGATCATGGGGTGAAGAAACTGCACCCTGGGGGGGGGCAGAGGATAGAGGATGCTCATCACTCAGTGGCCACTGGACTCAATTTGGGCAAACAAATATGGCAGCCAAGCCACTGAATGATCCAGGGGCCTATTGCACAAAAGCAGAATTAAGACATCCGGGATAAGTTACTGAGCTGCGCTCAATGAATCCAAAACAAGAGCGTACAGGCTTAATTGGTTGCATAACGAGCAAGCCAGGATGAGCAGACACGGCTTCATCAAGCCAGGTGAAACCTATCCTGGATAAGTGTGCGCTCACAGCTCCCTCAAATAGACCCCGCCACCGATCACAGATTCACTGATTCACCATGGCAACTAGAGCGGCTTCATTGCTTCTTCTACGGTGTGAAGTAGGTAGCGATAGTCTTTTCACAACAGCAACAAACAGCAACACCTCTGTTTAGAAGAATATTGCAACTAGTTGCCGTGACCACCACGCGCGAAATGGTTAGGCACTCCCGTGATGTCACATTGTCACACATGGTCGGGTCGCGAGTATGTAAAAGTTAATTAATGATCACAAACATTTACATAATGACAGTGGGTCTAGTTATATGTGATGACAATGAGTAGTGGGCAGTGAAATAACTATTAGTTTCCGTTTGTGGTGACTGCTGACTGAGATAAGGGATGAGATTAAATCCTGGAGCTTAGCCTGGTCTGGAGCAGGCTAGCTCCACTGAATAAATCGCCATGGTAACTTATACCATAACATATCCTGCTGCCCCCTATCCCGCTTTTGTGCAACTGGATCACGGATAAATTGAGCCAGGATAACCAAGATATTCTGGCTTAATCCCTTATCCTAGTTTTGTGCAATAGGCCCCAGGGTTCTTTGAAGCTCATCAGCTTGTGCCTTGGAGTGTAAACACTTAAGGAACACTGCACATTTTTATGACCCTTTCTAAAAGTCATGCTTCGCTGTTTTCTTGCTGTTTTCTTGACTACAATATATTAACTTCCAGGTTTGCAAGGAGGCAGCACAAGTCAATATCCCCTATCCCAAGTTAAATTCAGTTTTAGGGTTTTAGTCTTTAGCATATTGTTGATTATATCTTGGTTTACTGCCAACCCACAGAACAGTGGGTTAAAATGCAGGCATGAAACAGACAGTAACTTGTCAGACATGAATTCAGATCAACAGCGAATACCCAGTGACCTCAATATCACTTCAATGCTGCCGGTGGAGTCTGCATCAGCACCAGCTGGGTGACTTGGAGGATGGTGGATCCTCCAGCTCAAAGACCTGAGGTTAAAAAAACCTGAAATACCAGATGATTTCAGGAACATCACTGACGAGGAGTCCAGAGACATCAGTGGCTGTATGTATACAACTATAAGCCCGAGGTTTAGTCCCATGCAAGACTAATTCACTCAGATAAATTTAAATACAGGTCGGTGCCTTATGGTAAACTCAAACAGTTAATTTCTAGAAAGCCCCATTTTTCAGAGAGTGAGACTGAAGTCTAGTCTTGGCACTACAGTCACATCTGGAGCGATTTTAAAAATACATGCCAGTGCACATTGTGAACTGGAATCAAAAGACATTCAAAAATGATCTGAAATACCACGATCTGGCTTTCCCTGCCCATAAATGATTAATTTACAGCCCAATTGAGATCACACAGCAAACTCAATGAGCTTGTATGAAGGCTACAGAGATGGGTCTCTGTGGAACAAAGAGTACCCTCCATCACCGAAGAACCTTCCTGACTTTTGCTCATGAGGGAGACATTGTGATGATGGGACCTAACAAACAGCTATGTGATGTGGGGAAAAGGGATACGAATCAGATGCAGACTTATTTATGCTGATGAAAAGATGAAATCATATGATGTAATCAGTCCCAAGGGATCAATTTGAACATTGCAAATGCATTTTAAAGTATGCTAAATGTCTATTTAGGCATGCCATTAAAAGTCTGAGAGAATATTGATGACTTTACAGTGTTTAATTTTTGGTCTGTCCTTGTCCGACATGTCAGTCCAACCTTTTTCTCTTTCATAAAATATTGATTGATAGTGTTTCCGAATCCATTATGGGGAAGCAACTGGTGAGAAGCTTGCGCTAACAGTCATCATCAGAAGTTAGAGAGCCAGCCGGCGGTAGAGCCAAAAAGCCAGCGCTAATGGCAACAGATGACAGAGCAACAGGAATGAGAGCCAAGACCTCGCATGTGGGAACATCATTTTGCCTTGAGTGCAATTTACTGCTGGGACACAGCAGCCAGAAGAGAGAGAGAGAGAGAGAGAGAGAGAGAGAGAGAGAGATCAGACAGTCAAACAAATTATACATGTTCCATTTGATGTACTGGCTACTGCAGAGGAGATGGAGTTAATTATTCTTTGTCTCCAAGACCTTAAGGCCTTATTTGAAGTTAGACCCGAACCTTGCTTTGGGTTGACTGATTAGTATAGTTTGATTTTACTCTTTCAGCTGAGCTGGATAATATAGTAGAGATATTTGTTCATTCTCTTTCTGTTTTGGTTTCAGAATTGCATCATTATCTGTGCATAAATAGAGACTTGCACAATCACTCGTTTGGGTTATTATATTAACCGGTATGAAAATATGAGTTTAATATATGTTTACAGCCGAACACAACTCATTATATATGCAGGAAATATTGTAATTGTTTAATTTTTGCTGTGGCCGAAAGGAGTAAATCCACCCAAATCATGTTCTCACCAACTGATTACTTGCTAATATTTACAGTGGTTATAATCACAGCGCTGCTCTCTGCTTTTGTTGGTTTTTAACAAGTTGACATTAGAAACAGGTTTCACCACACAAGCACTTACAGTAAGCTCAAATATGTGGAAAGTAAGAACATCCAGACTTTACCTTAGGTTTCTGCATAAGAGTGACATGACACTATCATAACCATTAACCCTAACCCTAACCCTAACCCTAACTTGTCATGACAAAAACCGAATGACACTTGACAGAAGCGAGTGACAGAAGCGTTATGTCATAAACATCTATGACTTCTTCATAATGTTTATGACACGTTCATGACAGTGTCATGTCACTCTTATGCAGGTACCTTCAAGAGTAGTGTGTGTAACTGAACATCCTCCTCTTACACATACTGTATGACTAAGTGAGTCCATGAAGGAAAAACAACTTTTAGCTTAAGCTGACGTCTAGTTTAACTGAAATCTACAAACAGGTTATTTTTTAAAAACCACCTGCACGACCCCACACTATCTAACCTGACACCAAGCATCAGGATCACAGCAAGGGAACAGCAAAACAGAGACTAGAGTATCAGCCAGTGAGCTGTGAGGTCTGTCTTGCTTCCTGACCGTCTCGAGGATCCTACCCAAGTCCATGGGGCTCAAAGCCTCATCTTATCACAGCCTCTGAGACACACAGCTTATCCGACTAAGCTTTTCACCCGAGAGGGACACAAAATTGAGACCGATCACTGCTTAAAAAGGCACTAAGAGATCCCCTAGGACTATCAGTAGCTGCAATCGGCCCCTTGATATGAAGTACTAGCTAACGGTTTTTGAAGACTGTTCTTTTCTGAGGCAGTAATGTACAGTGTATGTTCTTCAAACACAATGGGTGGGGTAGCTATAGTAATGAATGCTAAGATCCTCCAAAGAACAGCATGGATAATGAGAGGCTTTGGAATGGCAGAAATGAGATCAGAATGACGCTGATGCTGCACAATGCTGTTCCACAGGGACATGTGCCACACACACACACCCACACACACACACACACACTCTCTCTCTCTCTCTCTGCCGTCCATCCGTTGTGCTACAACAGCATGTGCAGTTTTGCAATGACAGAGCTGCGAGATCAATGCATCATGTGACATGGATCTTTATCTCAGCCTGCTCGTCAGATATCTCTGAACTGTAGTCCTGTTCAAATGCAGGCAGAAAAGGCTTGATATGACAGTATGGTAATATCCAAGACTCAACCAATCTACTGTATTTCCCTTTAAAGCTTCCAAAGTGTTTATTATAAAAGCTAACTGGAAACCAGCTGGCTCAATCCTGCACCTCCACCTGCAGTAGAACCCCATTCAGGTGAATTATGTGGTTGTATTGAGTATGTGATGGTTACAGAACAAAAGCACATGTGAAAGACCCCACAATGTACACATCTACCTAGGAATGACATTGATTAATGGCAGCAATTGGTCTCTGACTCCAATGTTAATACAATGATGATGAGAGACAGATGTTATGTTGCAAAGAGTAAACAGTTACTCTGTAAATACTTGTATAGGCGATGCAGAAAGATACATATGACAATGTAAACTAAACAGAACGTTGTCCTGAACTGGCTGAAAGAAAAGCCTATTCGAGATTATTGAAACAGCATAAGAAAGCAACCTCATAAAAGATCATGGCAGTTTTTAAAAACCCCATAGGGCTATTAGGCTTTTATACGGCTTAAAGAGGAAGTTTACAAGCATTACTAACTAACCATGTCAAAGATGCCCAACAGAACTACCATGTAAGTCATTCAATTTAGCTGGATTTTACTCAAGGTTCAGAAGGTTCTAAGCATTTTATGCATCACAGCCTCTTAATGGAATTCCACTCTCATATTTGCATTGTGACCTCCTTTTAAAAATAACAACTTTAAATCACTCTTCAAAACTTTTACACTTCCAAGTGCCGAGGCAATTTAACAAACTTTAATTCCTGAATTAATGCTCTGATTATGATGGAGGGGTCTACAGGTAATGAAACCGGAAGGCAGCCTAGCGAAAGTGAATGGAGGCTCACGTCTGCTTAAATTGGCTTCCTCCAGACTCGCTCTTTTCCAGGCATAATCATCAACCATTAGGCATGTCGTTCAGAAAGAAATTACCTCAACTAACCACAGGAGTCATAAACACCAGAGCCTACCAGAGCCTGTGCTAGAAAAAGACACATGCTGGAGTTTGGGAAGGTGCGCTCAATTCCCTTCTCTGTCAGATCCAAACCTCCTTTTATTAAGGGACTAATGTGAGGCCACTAACACAGCTGCTGAGACTTCTCAGGAGCACCTGAACACCAAGTACCCAAAAGTGTTGAGTTCTTGGATGCAGCAGGGTGAATCCCCAGGATGAAGACTGGGCACTCCTGACATACAGTAAAATACCATCTGTTACAAACTTCATATGCACAGAAGTTTGTTATAATGAAACCAGACGGCTGTGTCACCACCATTTCCCCCACAATTATTGCTGAATCATGATCGTCTCATTCATTCACGAGAGTCTCTGCATTCATTAGAGTCTGGAAACATGCGGTACAATCAGATTTGATTAAGATTAGGGCTGTGTCATCAATCCGAATGACATGAAAAGTGACTGCTCGTCGTAGAGTGAGTCAGGACAGAGAAATGTAAATTAACTTACTGAACTAAACAGAGACCAGTCTGACCGTCCTTCCCCCTGGAAGGCCTAAAGGCATCCTGCTCTAAAGGCTTCCATTACTCTGTCACCACTGGTACCACAGGTCTCCTCTGACTCCCTGACAGCAGCTGCTGTTTATTGTTTTCGGTGGATATCGAAGGATGACCCATTCCTTACTCTCATCACCACTACTCTCTACAGCTCACTGGCAGTAGGTGCCATGCCAGACAATAATCCCAGCAATTTGGGATTAATAACGGGAAAGATGCTAGAAAATAACAATGATTATAAAGATGATAGCAATTCCACACAATAGTGTTTTGACTACATCAGAAAACAAAGCTGGTTAGTGGACACTACAAACAGTTCACTGGGGGGTCAGGGATGTTTTGAGCCAGGCTGAGAACTGCACTAGACAAACAGCAATGGGCACTGTGAAGATGGATGGAAATGAGATTATCTCCGGAGCATCATGTTGGAATAAAAACAAGGCGACATCTGTGGCCACCTTGGCTATGATGTGTCCACCAAACAGTTTCAGTGACCTTTCTGTGTGTCTGTGATGGCAGACGTCTAATGACTTAAGTGATGCTGTGGTGACTCAGCAGATTGACTTTTCATGACACGGTGGGAAGATGTGCTTTGCTGCTGACACATCAGAGCCTTGTTTTGACATTTTGGTGTTTTGAAAACTGCTTTATCAAACCCTGTGCAACTTGTGTACGGCTGCTGTGCAAACGTTTCTGGTCGATTTTCTCTAGCAAACTAATTGCAGATTAATTAACTAAATAATTTCTCCTGTAAAATCATTCAGCAATCAGAATAGTGCTGAATGTGCTCAGTGCGTTTATTTCTTGAGATCATAACTAGAATATTGTATGCATGGGGATTGTCAAGGGATAACTAAGCAGAGTTCCGTGTTTATGAATTAAATGTTTCCAGGGTGCAGTGCGTTCAGAACTGTGTGATTGAAAAGGTGTTATGTTTACAAATATGACCATGTGTTCCTAAGAGTCAGCTGTGGCGATTACAAGCATGCTGTATTGAGGACTATAATTTCCTTTGTTGTAAACCTGATGTATGGGTATGTGTTACCCTTTACCCCCCTGTTCTACCCATGCCAGTCTATCAGGAAGTGCCAGTGTGTGTATTGGATGCTTGTGCACGTTAAGAAACTGCAAACCAAGTCTGAGACATACTCGAGTCTGTGTTCTTCATAAACACTAAGATACTAAGTTGGTTGGGGAGGTTCCCGAGGAGAAATCTCTCTCTCTCTCTCTCTCTCTCTCTCTCTAACTTGCATTTCAGAAATAACTCATGCATAAAAAGCTGAAGGTAATAAATGGAAAAAGGAACAAGTGAATAAAGGATTTTAAAATTTGACTTAATGGTTCAACATGCAAAAGGACTGGACCTCAGTCAAGACTATACAAACAGCATAATTAAAATTCAGGCATGGTAGACAGGTAGGCTACATCAGGTTGAAGGCCTAAACGTGGGTAAGCTGTAATTTTGTTAACATGGACACACTGACACAAGGGGTCACAAGAGCAATAATCTGGCAAACATAATCAAAGACATATGCTGCAATTCTTCCACAAATGATTGACTAGACACTGCAATGGCTCATGTGGGATGCTCTTGTAGCTAATTTCCCAGGGCACAGATGGTTTTCTCTCTGGCCAGACTACAAATAGCCTCCACACATGTACTGTGTATTGGCTACTGCTGAAGACCGCCCTTAGGGGTTACACTCCAAGGTGTTGCTTCAACTCTGAGGTGGTCTGGATTTTTCTCTCAGAGTGCAATGCTCAATATTTTGTGTGCACAATTTACCACCAGGCAAAGTCTATTTACTAGCACGTTTGCATTGCATTGCATTTCTAACTTGAGGAAAAATAGACCATGCATTTAGCATCACAATCTCCTCATCGCACTTGAAATAACCAACAGTCAACCAGTTTAAAGATATACCGTTGATATACCGTTCATGGGACCTTCTCTGTTTTGAACCAGAACCGTAATGCATAACCCCAATACATTTGCATTTTTTCGAGGACCATGTCTGAAGTTAGTAGCCTACATAAAGCAGGTCGTGTGGAAAGACACAAGACACAATATGTTATTTGCGCGAAGCAATCTATTGTAGAACTGTGAACATTTTTCATCTTTCTTGGTCGACTACATCTGTCTGCGCAACATGCCTCTGATCAAAATGTTGAACTTCGGAAAACACAGAAATTAGCTCTAGATAATAACCTACTATTACTAATGGGAAATGTTAGTCTGATTTTATTTTGCAGTTATAATGTGCACAATATAGGCTAGTAGCTTATGATGAAAGAAAAGACTGCCGGTAGAGTAAATGTGCTTGCCTTGCAAAAAGGTTGCTGAACTATACAAATAAACGCTAAACCCATTCTTATTTCATGTTACAGTAGCCTACGGTGTTGGTCTTGATCAAATATAGCCTACATATATTATGAATAACACAAGAACGCAGCAGTGATGGTCTTTCATTTAAATTTGTAAAGAGACTCACACAAACGAAAAATTATGTTATTCTCAAACTTAAGGTGAATATTCATATCTGCAACTCACCCGCTGTGTCTGGCGTAAACCCATTGAGAAGAAACTTCTTTGCATGTCGGGGCTCAACATGCAAAAAATGAAAAAGATAACTGAGGCGACTCCATCGATCCTACATATCGTTCACGAATCCTCATCACCCCAATCAGGTAAGCACAGCCGATCTTTTACTCCGCAGGTTTCTTCCATCCAGACGCAGAGAGAGGCGAAGGAGGGAGAGCAAGTTTCACGCCTTCCTCAAGTTACGAGTTTTGACCACAGTCGTCGTAAGCTGGCTGGCAAATGTTTAAAAGGAGGAAATAGGCTACATAAAATCAGCATAACATCCCACCAGAAAAGAGTGATATAAACAGGCTGAATTCGCTCAGCTCTTACAGTTGGCTGGAAGAAGGGTGTAGTGGTTTCGTCCCTCACATCCTCCACATCGGAGCCGCACGCACCAGTTTCACCTCGTTTGTCAGTTTGCGCAAATTGATTGGACTAGTTGGGCCAGTTTGGTGAAGAAGAGGTTGCGTGCTGTCTGACAAAACGTTCAAGAACAGGGCTTACAGAGAAAAACAGCTTATCTAAAACCTGCCACACGTTTTGAATGTTTTAAGCATTCATATTTTTGTTAACATTTTGTCAATTTTCTAACCTAAATTTTGGATCTCGTATCGAAAGCTAGAATTAGATATTAAAATGAAATGGAAATTAAAATGAGATGACCTAAAATATTGATTTATAATAAAACTCCCTAAAACTTAAATGGAACCTGGTAAGGCCAAATATTTCACAACTGACGGTTGGCCACTGGCCAGTAGACTATAGTGTATTTCTTTATTTTCGCTCACTGACACACACCGATGCTCACAGAATGCTGAAGTTAGTGTGTAGCCTATGCCTTATCTCCAGAAATATCAACCTCAGCGCATTGTCTGACCAAAATCATTGCATCAAAAAGCCTCAAGTCACAGTCTGACACTTACCCCCTTGCATCATTCGACCACCGCTCTTCCTCCCGCTGGAGGGAGCCTAGACCTTTTTTAGCGGTCATATCAAATACTCAACAAAGAAGTGGAGCTCGAGGTGAGAGATGGAGCAGCAATTCAGCTGCATCCCGATCTCCGTCTGTGATTGGAATCAGATAAGCAGCAAATGAGCAGCTATGAAAATCTCAGGCTTTCCAGGACGAGACACAACTGATTTGTTGGGCGAGAATTCTATATATTTGATGTCACTAGCCATATCAGTTTTGCCGTTTACTTAAAGGATAGGCCTATAACAACTGTCCTACATCTGTAGGGCTTTAGTTATCTATCAGGGCACAATTTTTTTTTTTACTGAAGTCAGTGTTTCCATTAGATTCCATTCCACCAAGTTTTGGCTTAAAATAATAATTAAAAAAAAAAAAACACCAAATAAGCTACTGTAGACCTAGGAGGAAATTATAAATGTGGCAGCTGTTACCCCTCCGATAAACAAAATGGAAAGTATACGCGACAAAAAAAGTATGGTAAGATTACCGTTATTTGTGGCTGTGGAATAAAATTGTGTTGAAGCTCATAACAGTTAACACAGTGGGATTACATTTTCATATCACATACTGTCATAAAGGGGATCTTTGACCTTGTTTATAATTGAGATGAGGGAGATTGCCTGAATCCATTCTCTAGACGGAGGATATTTGTAATTTAAAATATCTGCATTGGAGTTTTTAAGACGAAGAACAGCAAAATGGCAACAGACACAAAACTAAACATTAGCTTACATCCTTAAGTGATGCATGTGGTCTGAGATCTTCCTGGGCACACCATGAGATCATGTAAAGGTATCTTTGTTGTCATTGTATAAAACAACAAGACAGCGAAGCATCTCCCTTGAACTACATGGCGTGGCATGAACCACATGGGGTGGCATGAATCATATGGGATTGCGTAAAATATGTAAGATTAATATAAATTAGTACAATTTAAAGATTGGACAGCAAAGGACAGCAAAAAATACATGTTGTGTGGATATAATGAGATGAAGACAACTTACATTCACATGTAATATGAGACTGTTCTGGACGCACCATGAGATATAGACATCGGAGAGGTTCCTCTGTCCAGCAGACTGCCTGGTGTGGTCCAGGGCAGGAGGTCCTGGGCAGGCTATTGATAAAGTCATTTATAGCACACTAGAGAGAGGAGATGCAATTAATCAGGCCAAGCAGACACAATCTTTAGGGAAGGAGCACTCATATTGATGCGCCTGTGTCTGTGAGACAAACAGCGCTGGCCATATGAATGAGGAGCTACTGGGAGCTATTTGTCTTGAGCTCTGCATGTGTGATGAGTGTCACAGACCTGCAGAGAGATACAGTCAGACGTAGATGTAGCTGCATGTAGCTACAGGGAAAGGTGTGTACGTATGTGTATATGGGAAAGCTGTGTGTGTGTGTGTGTGTGCGTGCGTGCGTTCGTGCGTGCGTGCGTGCGCGTGTGTGTGAGTGTGTGTGTCTATGTTTTTTCCCCTTTTTCAGTGAGTGATGTAGGCTGGGACACGCTGTGTACCACATGCCAACGACAACAATTACACAGCAGAACACAAGGCATGGTGCGTGAAATTCAGTCACATTTTCACACTCACACACACACATATTTTATGCTTTCAAAATACACACACACACACACACACAGAGAGAGAGAGAGAGAGAGAGAGCAAGAGAGAGAGAGAGAGAGAGAGACACACACACACAGCTGCATAATTCTATGAAAAAACGTATTTAACAGTAATGTATGTAACAGTAGCCACTGCACAGATTTGTATCCACACTTTGACATGCTGAACTGGGAAGACAACATGGATGGATGGAAGGGAGTGGTGACATGGTGAGTGTCAGACACTCAGAGGGGTAGTTTATTGGCTGCCAGCGTGAAGGGGTGGGGTTGATTGACAGCCAGCGTGAGCTGAGTGGTGAACTGGTGTCAGACAAGAGAGACGTATTAGAGGGAGGTGCTGGGGCGCCACTGGAAAGATACACACACACATACACATACATGCTCAGTTGCTGAGCAAAATGCTCTGTTGTTGTCCCAGACTGGTGTGTGTGTGTGTGTGTGTGTGTGTGTGTGTGTGTGTGTGTGTTCACACGTTTGTGTGCATGGCTGTGTGACAGAGTCATGGCTGACTCATCTCTCTGAGATGTCATTCATATTGTGTGTGTGATATCACACCGCTGTGTGTGTGTGTGTGTGTGTGTGTGGGTGTGTGTGTGTGTGTGTGTGTGTGTGTGTGTGTGTGTGTATGTATGTGTGTCTGTGTGTGTGTGCATAAAGCTGAGAAAAGAATTATGAACATGCAGCATAATAACAGCTGAATACTTTAACAGCTCAGTCACATCCGTCACATACACACACACTCACTCACTCACCCTCTCACTCACGCACTCACTCACACACACACACACACACACACACACACACACACACACACACAGCTGTGACTTATCCTCCTGTCTCTCAGTGAACACACACTGAATCTTAAATGTCAACTTCCCTGTACAGTCGCTTCGCAAATCTCATTGACATTCTTTTTTACCCCCACCCCCTCTGCCCACCTGCCCCCATCATATTGAAGGAAACAGGTGGCAGAGCACAGTGTTAGCAGCCTAGTGTAGGATCAACATTGTGTTACAGATCTTTGATACATTCTATTAATCCTCCTTTCATATCCTCTAATTGAGAAACACACCCACACTGTTCTAGGTGTAAAAGCAATTGGAAAACCCATTTTCTGCATATTGCTAAAAAACAGTAACAAAGTGCCTTGAGTGAACTTGAGTCTCCATTCCGTTAGCTCTCATTCATCATGGCTTGGTACAAAGCAATGTTTCCTACACATGCTAAATAGGTTTTCTTGTCAGCACATTTTATAATTTACAGAGTAACTGAGTCTGTGTAGCATTTTGAAACTGTTATAACCGTGAACAAGTTTGATATGAAAACAAGTCAGCACACACAAAATACTGACTCTGGTTCATATTTTGTGGCAGAAAGAATGAATAAAAGTGTCAAGAGCTTGACAAGAGTTACAATCTAGAGTAGAACGAAGCTGCCGACAAAGAAGAATTACAGAGCACCCACTGTGCTGCACTGTGCTCCCTCGGGAGCATTAGGAAGTCTGACTACTCTACAAACACACACACACACACACACACACTAAGGTAGGGAGAGTGAGAGAGAGAATTCCAGAACCTTCCTTTTCTCTCGACTCCACACAGTGAAAATGTTTGCAAACACAGCAAACAGAAAGTATCTCAAAAAAACTGATGGATACTGAGCAAATGTATATCATCGATCCCCATTAATGTGACCGTTTCATTTGTGTATTCTTTTTGCTCTAAACATAATTACTGGACGCATGAAAACAGAAATGAAAGAGGTTTGTACCGTTTAAGTATAAAATAATTAAGCAAATGCGGGTGTCCAATCACTTGAGGGCTGCCAGGCCAATGCTCTCACCTAGCTAATGATGTTTGCAACCCACAGGATCTATTGATTCCACAGGATCAATTCCACACAAGCGGACATCCTTTTAGTCTTAACAAACAAACAGCGAGCAAATGAATGGACAGCCTGCGGAACCCCATCCATATCAGAGTCCATTCATCAGCTTCCGGATCTTTGCCTTTGCTTTGGGCTTGCATTTGTGACGTGTCGTCTACAACCTTCTGATCTACTTTTCTCTCTCTGGGTTTACATCACGGGTTAATGAGCCAAACAGGGAGCTTGAAAAGTAGCGCGGCTGCGCGGATCTGCCTGATGATTGCTGGCCCCTGATTAAGAGCGATCAAATGCCTATCCACGGAAAATCCTGTTACAGCCCGAGACGCTGCTTTGAAAAGCGAGTTAGCAAAGTGGATTAATACAGTCATGTCTGCACAACTGCAGATTATTAAATTACATTGCATACAAGATCTTGGTAAAGCAAATTTCCATTCAATTAAGCAATATCAGATTAGGGTGTCAGACAAAAGATAGTCACAAAGTAGACCTAGATGATGGTGACATGATTCTTCAAAAGAAAGAAGGCATATTGGATTCTCATGAAAGTTCAATTACTGTAAAGGAACATTTTGAATATAAGTATATATACTTTTTTGATCCCGTGAGGGAAATTTGGTCTCTGCATTTAACCCAATCGGTGAATTAGTGAAACACAAACAGCACACAGTGAACACACAGTGAGGTGAAGCACACACTAATCCCGGCGCAGTGAGCTGCCTGCTTCAACGGGCTCGGGGGGAGCAGTGAGGGGTTAGGTGCCTTGCTCAAGGGCACTTCAGCCGCGGCCCACTGGTCGGGGCTCGAGCCGGCAACCCTCCGGTTACAAGTCCAGAGTGCTAACCAGTGGGCCACGGCTGCCCCGAATTGGAAGGTGGACAAAGAAAATCATTGTTTCTCATGCAAATGACTATGAGACATTGACTGTTTCCAAACCCTGAGGCATTGGCAGACATCTCTGCTGTTTTTCCTCCATTGAGGATATGGTCTATCAGTTCTTATTGAGTTATTTGTCCAGGGGACTTCCACCACCATCTGGGGAGCAGTAATATGACATTACCCTGCTAAGGGTTTCATCATGGCTTGGCCACAATTGTAAGGCATCATGCTGGCTTTAACAAGGTTTCTCTATCATGTTTCTGTCATGACAGTCAGAGTTCAGATGCACACACACACACACACACACACACTCACAGTAATGGATGACATTTACCAAATATAAATACAATTCCAAGACACATGCTGTTACAGTTCCAATGCCACAGGAAATCATTGAACTAAACACGTGTGTCGTTGAAACGGAAAAAGGATGCATTAATATGAATATAACGTTTCAAACTACAGTAAAAGGCAGTGATCTTTTGACGTGCGTTCAATTATCGGTGCTGCTGATGACCCAAATATAAAAGGCACCAGATGATAATAAGGCCCAAGCCCATCCCTTTGATCCCAGCGTCTGAAGTGTAAGGAGCCTGCTAGAGGAATGCGTAATTTGCCTTAGTGTAAACAAACAAAACAACACTGTAAACAATATTACAATATTATGTAACATCCGCATTCACACACATGTGCAAACACTTGTATATTACACAATAAATGTGCACAAGATGTGCACAAAATCAACTTTAATAACAACTCTTATATGCAAAGCTGCTCATAAGTTGGATGATAGTTTTTCACAGAGTGCGCATTGTCTGGAGCCATTAGTAACGTCTACACATTTGGAACCATTGAGAGGAAATTATGAAACTACTGAGAGCTGGTCCCTCTAATGCAAAACAATCATGATCTTTCTCTGAATTCTCTATACAATTAATGCACTTTTTCCTGTCATGACCATTTCCGTTTCCAAACAACCCTTAATTCATACAAAATATATGACTATGGTCATCACAAAGATGAGGTGTTCAATATGGCCACACAAAACTCAGTTATTAAGACATAATTGTATTATAATCATCCCTTCCATCTTATCCAGTGTGCTTATTTCAACATTTCTGTGTGATGTATCACCTCTGAATAACAGTGCCCAGTGGCTTCTTCTATGCCACCTGCCATTTTTTTATTTTCAAATGAAATGTCACCTTCATAACGTTGACTGGGACTGGGCCTCTTTTATGAGCGCTGGCATCCATTATATGTGGGGACTGAGAGAAGTGGAGAGGAGGAGAGAGGAGAGGAGAGGAGTGGAGGAGAGGAGTTGAGGAGAGGAGTGGAGGAGAGGAGTTGAGGAGAGGAGCGGAGGAGAGGAGAGGAGTGGGAGGAGAGGGAGTTGAGGAGAGGAGTTGAGGAGAGGAGCGGAGGAGAGGAGAGGAGGAGGAGGAGAGGAGTTGAGGAGAGGGGAGGGAGGGAGGAGGAGGAGTGGAGGAGAGGAGGAGGAGAGAAGTGGAGGAGAGGAGAGGAGGGAGGAGAGGAGTGGAGGAGAGGAGTGGGAGGGGAGGAGTGGAGGAGGAGAGGAGGTGGAGGAGAGGAGTGGAGTGGAGGAGAGAGTGGAGGAGAGGAGTGGAGGGAGGAGAGGAGTGGAGGAGAGGAGTGGAGGGAGAAGAGGTGGAGGAGAGGAGAGGAGTGGAGGAGAGGAGAGGAGGGAGGAGGGGAGGAGAGGAGGGAGGGAGGAGAGAGGAGAGGAGGAGGAGAGGAGGAGTGGAGGAGGAGGAGGAGGAGAGGGAGAGGAGTGGAGGAGAGGAGGAGGGAGAGGGAGAGGAGGGAGGAGGGAGGAGAGAAGGAGGAGAGGAGGGAGGAGAGAGGAGAGAGGAGGGAGGAGGAGGGAGGGAGGGGAGAGAGGGAGGGAGGAGAGGAGGAGGGAGGAGAGGAGGTGGAGGAGAGGTGGGTGGAGGAGAGGAGAGGTGGAGGAGAGGTGGAGTGGAGAGAGAAGTGGAGGAGAGGAGTGGAGGAGAGGAGGAGGGAGGAGGAGAGGAGAGGAGTGGAGGAGAGGAGTGGAGTGGAGGAGAGGAGTGGAGGAGAGAGAGTGGAGGAGAGGGAGGAGAGGAGGAGGGAGGAGAGGAGAGGAGAGGGTGGAGAGAGGTGGAGGAGAGGTGGAGGAGGAGAGGAGAGTGGAGGAGGAGTGGAGGGAGGAGAAGGAGGAGAGGAGAGGATGGAGGAGAGGAGGAGGGAGGAGAGGGAGGGAGGAGTGATGTGGAGGAGGAGGAGTGGAGGGAGAGGAGGGAGGAGGGAGGATGAGGAGGAGAGGGGAGGAGGGAGGAGGAGGGAGGAGGAGAGGAGGAGGAGGAGAGGAGGGGGAGAGGAGGAGAGGAGAGGAGGAGAGGAGGAGGATGGAGGAAAGGAGTGGAGGGGAGGAGTGGAGGGTGTGATAAAGAGATGAGGAAAAGTAGAACAATGGAGTGAGAAGGTGTCGCCTCTTCCCGCACAGCCACTGGAAAGATAGATGAGTTGGGTGGAACAAGAACATAATGGCAAACTCACAGTGAGAACATGCCCTTCAGCAACAGCTTGTCCAACTGAGGCGGTCAAAGAAGCATGTACAGCGGTCAGCAGTTTTTTGCCGATATTATAAATTGCACATTTGAAATGGTTAGCAATGACCCATGTAATGATTAGTCATAATGAGTTCCTTCACATCATCTAACTTCACTGGTGCGGCAGAGGGCAGTTCCCAACTCCATCTGAATTGACTGGGCCTCTGTGTGATCAGGGCCAAATTGATCCATATTTTATCCTTCTGTCTCCGGTTGAGTGTAGGGGCAAAGGAATAGCACTCATTCACTTGTGCTAACCTCCACAGAACCAATGAAAATCTGACTTTAAATTTGCTTCTAAGCCAGGGAAACACAGTGATGTAAAAACTGAAACTAATAACATAAAGACCAAACCATATTTAAATGAAAATTCATAAGGTTGTGAAACATTTGTGTTATAGAATACATCAAAGGAAATGGGTGGTGGTTTGGGTGTATCACTGCCATTGCTGTTGTAAGTATCCTGAATAAACTATATGCTCTTTCAGACACTTTATCGGTTAAGAATTGAGAATGCATGACTTGTTTCATAAAACAGTGTATAACAATATTTCCAATTTCATAAAAAAAACAGCAATAACAAATTGCTCTTCTTAGAGGTAAGTTGACAATGAAACACATCCCCATTTTGCTTATCCTTACCACAAACACACACACACAAGCACAAACAAAATGCAGAAAAGCAATTGTTTTGGTAAGCTGAAATATTTTGTTTCTGTCAGTGGAAATTAATAACATAATGTGGAATAAATACATTCTGAATACGTCAGCAAATTTGGAAATTGGGCATTTTTAAGAATTTTTAAACAATTGTTAGAACAATTGAATCTTACTGTCCTGAATAGTTTATGAGCAGTTTCATAAATATTTACAAAGTTGTTTTATGGCTGTTTGGCAAACCTATGAATATTTTCCTTTACACCTCTTCTATATAATATCTATCTATATCTATCCACTTGGGTGAATAAGACTTATGTACTGTACGTCCAAAGAGATAATCATATAACACCCTTCATTGAGAGGTTCAGAGTGACATTTTTCAGGAACTCTCCAGCTGAAAGCCGTGGCCACTGACTGGGATCTCTGTGCGTCTGTCTGTATTTGTGGTGCATTAGCTCAGCTAAATTGAACATCCTGTCATTAACTCCCAGCCTCTCTGTCCTCCGTAGCTCCAGAGCCGGCCTGCCGGCGACGGCACCTCCACGGCTCTCCAGAAGACTTCAAAGCGAAGCCCACTAGTGCAGCCCATCACAGTGACTGACCACAGGAGCCGGGGCAGGGGGCAGGTGGGGAGAGTGAAGCAGGGGGGTGGACTCCTGGGCCAGCTTCTCCTGGAACAAACGGAGGGAGTGAAAAACATGAGGAAAAAAATAAAGGAAGGTAGGATGACAGGAGAGGATAGGGAGGAAGAAATGATGCCTAGAGCATCCATGCTGAATATAGACACAAGAAAGAGGAAGAGAGAGAGAGAGATGGAAGAGGAGGAGGGGGTCTAGAGATGTCATGCAGACAAGGGTTAGAGCAGGGAGGGGAGAGAGAGAGACAAGAGACTTGGTGAGGAGCACTCAAACAGACAGCGGGGGTTTGAGCCTAAATAATGAACACAGCTACAACGAGACTCTGCATGATGTCACATCCTGCAGCACACCCACACACACACACGCACACGCACACACACACACACACACTCAAACGCTCTTCTTTTCTGTCCCCAGGATCTTGACAGCAACTCAGCTTTGCTGTATGGTATGCAGCAGACACAGAAAGCGCCAGGTCTGCTAATTAGGGCCAGGAGTGGAGGAGAATGAGTTGGAGAAGGACTAAAGAGTGATGAGGAAAGGGTTGGTACCACTGAGGGAACTCATGCAAAGACTGATGAGTCTGTCTCACCAGTGCAGCGGCTAACATATGGAGCGAATTCTTCACTTGAACGTGTTATGTCTGCATTATATGATACATGGCTTTATGGCACGTACTGTAATATACTGTCTGTTACCTATACTATTAATCATAATTAATCCTTTTTAAATAGACGACTGTGTATATTTTCTATTTTTATCTTTCTATCTAATTGTTCTAGCATCGCGTTCAGTTTCTAGTCTGCACTTGTCTTTTCTGTACATAGAGAATTGTTTTCCTAATGGAAAGTTCTGCTCTGATGTAGTGAGACCAGTAACTGTAATACCTACCAGCAGTTATGCTTCAGCCAGACAAACTGATACAACACAAGTGAAAAAGGTTTGAGGCTTACCATGCAGTCTCTTTTTGGGGAGCATAAAGATCTTCTATCAACTTTTAAGGCAACCCTCTCTCACACACATGCACCCAAACGAGAGAGCGATATTGGTTTAGAGGTGTTACGTTACACTGTCAGGCTGTGGTTTGATTGAAAGATGAAAGATTGAAAGTGAAAGATGAAAGCAGCTGTCTTGGGCAAGTTGTGTAAGCAGACGTGTGTAAAGTTTATGGTTTATGTACATACACACACACACACACACACACACACACACACACACACACACACACACACACACACACACATATGCAAATCAATACCACCTGTTCATATGTTCATATTACTATGAATTTAAAGTAACATGGAAAGGGACGTGCTATTCCTTTCCTATGGCTTCTGTTAAAGAGTGAGGACACATGGTGCTATAGTCTCCCTTCAGGTCCACTTCCTCCCAGCAATCTTTTCTCTTTTCTTTTGCTTACATTCACTCTTCTTCCAACACTCACCATCTCTCTTACACTTTCACACACACACACACACACACACACACACACACACACACACACACACACACACACACACACACACACACACACACAGGGGTATCATGTTATGCTTTCAGTATGCACTTTCTTTCTTTCAACCACAATGAAAGTGGTTGCCTCTGCAAATAAACACACACACATACGGCAGTGATGGATTCTTTAGACATAAATACACAGACTACAGTTATTGGCTTCTTGTTGTGGTCACAAGTTTCCTCCAAAAACATTATTTGTGCACAAACAAAATGCAGCATCAGCTAAAGTTCTATGAATCTACCTGGATACAGTATCAGAACTATAGAAAAGAAACTCTGATAACACAGGGCCATCATCAGAACTAACAGAGCCATGTGGAGTTAACAACATAATTTTCCTTTCTTGTACAATATTCAAATTCATGCCCAGCTTGCACAAAGCCAAGGACACACTAAGTCCACCTTCTTGCAAGAGACTTTATTGTCCTCACTCAAGCCCTCACAAGGTCAATATCTCACAGCAATCTCACTGTCAGTCATTTACAAACAGTATAGGGCCAGGACTTATCATGAGGCACGGAGAAAATACCTGCTACTGTACAAATACAAGATGTGGTTCTTACTTGAAATTGAATTTGGGAGTAGAACTGGATGACCTTAGTAAGAGCCTACTTTGAGGGTAAATGAGAAGGCATCCACAAATGTCAATAATGGGCTACTCTAAGGTCATGTGCAGTCATGTAAGACCACTATTATTAATCAAAACATTTAAGTAGAACCTTTTTTTTTTTACTGAGATCATTCAGCAAAAAATCAGCGCGACACATTTCCCCGAAAGAGCCTTGAGACATTTACATTTGCATTTGCTCTGCTTGACATTTCTAAAGCATCGCCTGTGCATACCAACATCTTACTGTATAATGACTTTGTTTAGATAAGGTTACAGTGCCGTTAGCTGAGATTTAGATCCACTGATCACTCCTTGTGTGCTGCAGTGGGTGTTTGGGCCCTCCATGACACCATCAAAGCCAGATGCTAAACTGAGCGATGTGAAACAAAAAGCCTCCCACCCCGATCCCTGCTGAGAGCAATCAAGCGGTAAACGTGGACAAGTGTCAGTCCTTCCACTAGAGTGCCCACCCCCATCTCTCCCTCTTGGGTTCTGCTTCTTCACTCTCAAATCATAGGACACAGTAAATGTGGTTTTGTGCTGCGCCACATGATTGGCCAATAGGGCCTGTGTGGCAATAACGGAGGGGGTCTTGTGTACATTAGGCAAATGAAGCGGTACACTCAGAAGATGAGTTCCTTCATAGTGGGATTTCAGTTATGTACAGAGATAACATCTATAATTGACCCCTTGGGAAATGCTGTCGCTGCGTTTCACCCATCCGTGGTTAGTGAACACATACACACATACACACACACGCACGCACGCACGCACGCACGCACACACACACACTCTGCTGCAGCTCCTGGGAAGTAACTGGGGGGTTAGGCACCTTGCTCAATAGCACCTCAGCCGTACAGTATATGTGGACATGGAAGAGCAATGTTCAACCACTGTCCCTGTCCACACTTTTCCTACTGACACCCTTCGGTCACAAGTCTGATTCCCTAGCCAGTCAGCCCCATACACAAAGAATGGTCTGATTTATAGATAGAAAACAGGAGAGAGAGAAGGACAAACAGACAGAGAAAGAAGAGAGAGAGACAGAGAGAGAGAGAGTCTTCAAACCCACATGCTCCTGCAACGTCTAACTCCTGTAAATAGAAGACCATGATGCTACCAGTATCAGGGTCATCACTGAGACCAGAGAGGGCACAAAAGGGAAAAAAATACTCCACTTCAAACAGATTTTTTTTTGAATGGGCAAATAAAGGTAAAGGATCTATACCAGATATATATACCATTTGATGGTGAAAAACCCTTGGGACAGAAAGGGGCTCCTCAAAAGGAACGACCTCTGTGCATTTACAGCACTCACTCTGGAAGTGTCGCGTCATGAAGCGCAGGGAGAGAGAGAGATCCAGGTGAACAACAATGGGGCAATGAGGCCAAGCCTGAAGGGGTCCTTTGGTTGTCCTGAAGGACTAGCTGTGGAGAGAGAGAGAGAGAGAGAGAGAGAGAGAGAGAGAGAGAGATTATCACAAATGAGACACATTCTGTAGCTCAAAGAGTGACTTGAGTGGAATTAAAGTAAGGACCAGAGGCCAGTTGTGAACAAAAAACAAATACTGCTTCCATGCTGGTAATACTGTGGCGAAAAAAATACAATGACCACCAGCAAATATGAGAAGCTTATACTGTTCAAATTGGCTGATGATATTTGGCATATCGACCCTTTACAGAAATATTGACCATCCTATAACGACGTTTCCTTTCAAGAGGCTTTACGTTAATATGCCATGAATCTTTGTTAACTGCATTTCATTCAAAAGGAGATTTCATAAGTGTTACACTTTTCATCCAAACTATCCAACACTTGTGTCATATACTACTGACATCCATTCATGTAAGTGGGTTATCTAAACCAATTTCCCCCCATAATATCCACAGAGGCCACTGCATGAACCCGCATCAATCTTGATAACCTGCCCGTACAGCTGCCCAAGCGTCCCAGCAGCCTCCTTTAGCTGGATGGCCTGCTCTGTTGGGTTGGACAGGAGAGGACACAATGCATTATGGGGGATAATCAGAGGCGGACAGAGTACACAGCTTCATTACTTGAGTAAAAGTACAGATACCCTTTGCTAAATTTTACTCAAGTACAAGTAAAAGTACAACAGTCAGATGTCTACTTAAGTAAAAGTACTGAAGTACTTGTTTTTAAAAGTACTTGAGTATCAAGAGTACAAGAGTAGCCTACATTTTCAAAATATTGCATTACTACTGCCACAGTGCTTATATTTATGTACAGAAACATCCTACATGTAGTTATGAAAAATGTTAATGTTAATACCTTGGAGAATGTAAAATGAATTGGAAGTAAAATCAAGTCATTTTCATCTTTTTACCATGTTGCCAGGGATGGGCAGTAGCCTATTTCTAATACTTGTATTTAAAATACGTATTTCAAATACAAAATACTATTTTGCAATTAAAACACTTGAAGCGAAAACTATCATTAACTTGCTCGTTTCGTCTTCATCCATTGTTTCGTCCATGGTTTCGTCTCTTATCTAAATATGACCATGGAGTTGACTTTGGCGGAAAGCTGAAGGTGTTTGCTGATAGGCTGTCCCAATCAGTGGCACCTGCACAATCCAATCAAGTTTGAGAGGGAAACAAGAAATTGAGGGTTTCTCAGATTTTTCTTTTTTCCTTCTTTTTTATAAGTAGTAACGGGTACTCACGGTTATGGATAGAAATGTAGTGGAGTAAAGAGTACAATATTTGCCACTCAAATGTACTTGAGTAAAGTCATGAGTACTCCCCAAAAATGATACTCGAGTAAAGTACAGATCCCTAAAAATTGTACTCAAGTACTGTACTCCGTTACTGTCCGGCTCTGGGGATAACACACAGTCGTGGAAGGGTTATATATCACATTAATATTTTGTGCCGAGCCGAGTAGCACAGCTGAAGAAGTATAGGCATAATCTCCTCAGCTCTAACAGGGTGGGAAAGGTACAGACCAAGACTGATAGGGGGAATTGAGAGGGAGAGCGATAACCATGAAGCCGTGTCTCATCTTCTGTGTCACCTTAGCACTAGCCTAGCCATTTGGGCACGCAATTCGGGAGAAGGAAGATGACAGCCCGTTTCACTGTGATGTTATGACACCTATAACTCTATTTCCACAGCCTACACGGTGGCCCCGTCTCGGCTGAAGAGGATTTGGTTTATCGGAATATCACAGCGACGGGTGCGGTGTGCGCCAGGATAAGAATCAACTCTCAGACACTCGCGGCGTTATCTCCCACCACAGGTCTTTGATTAAGGGAACAACCAGCATGTTAGCAGGCAGCTCAAAACACACATCAATTATGTGATAAGGGACACAGGACCATGAGGTGGAAGAAGTCACCTAACCAGAAGACAACAAAATGTGTACTATTTGATGTCACTGTGTATCATATATATAATTGATAATTAATAGGTTAAACTCATAAAGAAACAAATCGGATACAAGTGGCCATAGTTTAAAATAAAAAGATTTGAGTTCCAAAACAAATCCTCCTCTACATGGGAAACATCTTTGCCACAGCAAGGGCATTTTGATGAGTTTTGAACAGGGCCATAAAATGAGATGTGTCTACATTTACTGTAGAATGTGCGTGCGCACTCACACACACACACACACACACACACACACACACACACACACAGCTGAATGTCGAGATAGACACAGGCTCTTCCCGATAAAGCCGTCAGATGGCTAGATTGCTCCAGACATGATAGGCCACTCTGCTGGAATTCATTTCAGCTTGGTGACGCCTGGCGCTGCAGGGCTAATGCCAGCCAGTCTCTTCCCCTGCTGGTGAGCCACCGATGGGGGACGTCCTCTCCCCTCTCCGCCCAGACACCTCCAGCAGGAAAGGGCATGGCTGTCTCCGCAAGCTGTCGGACTGCGCAGCTGAGCGGGAGATGGCAAAAGTGAGTCTCTCTGCCTGCTGAGTTCATTTCATCAGCCCCGGGGCCACGGCAAGAGTTTGACATGATCATGCTGAACACGCCCATCCCGGTCATGCAGAGGTGAAGACACTGGCCTAATATCTGTTGCTAACTTCACAGGTGCTAGTGGTGGAGGATTTGCAGCACAATCAATGAGAATGTAAGTAAAACAAAAATAATTAAGGCAAATAAATGTATGTTGCATTGATGAAATAGCATCAATTTGAAGGCCAATCTCAACATAATTTCAGTGGACAGTGAGCACGAGCTGATACATTACTGTTATGACTTCCTTGTTCCTGATGAAACATATGATCTCCTCTGCATTCCAAACTGATAAAATATGCACATGGTATAAAAGAACATAAATACTATATATTGGAAGATTATAAACACCAAAATGCTATCTGAAGTATTCAATAAAAAATATTTTATTGGGTAGCAGACTAGATTGGAAATATGTTTTGTGAACATGATGACATTGCTTATTCATTCTGCAGTGTAACAGAGAATAAACAAGATGGAAACTGGATGTCTCTCAGGATATTTGGCATTGAGCATTAAAAGGAAGAACCAAGAACGGATGCTCTAGAACTATCAGTGGAAGTCATCCATACAATTTTGCTACTCCCCTTGGGGATCCATAAAGTATCTATCTATCTATCTATCTATCTACAGATTGAAAAGTGGATAATGTTTTCAAACTCAGAAGCTGGATGTGGTTAAAGCTTTTATACAGTATGACTCAGTGTTTGAGAGAAGAGAGCAATTTCCTGCTGAGTAGGAAAAATAGAGTGAGAAAAATAGAAACCAAGAATCTCAAATGCCCTCCCTCTCAGAAAACAGTCCATCTGATGAGGTTCATCTGAGGACTGGCAAATGCAATGGAACAGACACACATAATGCTCTCATCTGAAGGAAATTAGTTTGCATTGATGAGTGATGAGGGTTCAATCTCAACTGGCATGTTTATCCTTCATACATATCATCAACATTTGGGACTCATGAAAAAGCCCATTTAAGAGCACAAATACTACTCAAGGTTCTCACAATGGGTCTCACAGCGCTATAAGGTTCGAGGGCGTTTTTTCCCCTTATATTGACTGGTGACATCATGAAGAAGTCTATTTCCCTTTCCTGGAAATGTTTTTCAGCTCCTGTCGTAAAAGCTCTACTTCCGAGAACCTCTCGCAACCACACTTATAATCACGCCTGGGCAAACACTTCCAAGAATTCACTATAATTTTTAAACTATCAGCGGCAGAATCCATCTCAGCCATGATCCTCAAAATAATAAAAAAACATCTTGTAGAATTACCTGGCATTGGGGGAGAGGGAAATGGCCAAGCTCTCACTTATTTTATGAATTCGCCGACAGATTCAATCTGACAATGGGACACCGAGGTGTGAGAGGCGGATGGCTAGGAGAGAGCCATCTGTATTGAGCCGTGCTGGTGACACTGGACAGATACGGATACGCCAAGAGCTCCGGCCCCATTTTTCATCTTTGATGGCTGAGGAACTAATATGTGTATGTGTGTGTGTGTTTTTGTGGGGTGGGGGTTATGAGAAGGGGGGGGGGGTGCATTTGTTTGTGCCCCTCTCATTTCTGAGGCCCACTTCAAAAAGGAAAAGGAACAAGGCTGCAGTGTAAAACCTTTCAAAAGCAGCATTAGCAAGCTCCACAAGAGAGAGATTGAGAGAGGGAGAGAGAAAGAGAGAGAAAGAAACGCACCGGTGCCTTGTCAAGCTGACCTAGTTATTATCAAAGCTAAATACATTAGCGGAATTACAGTGCTTTGAAACACTGCTTCTGCCAAAACAGTTGGCTATGTTCTTCGGGTAGGCATGCTCCATGATCTTAAAAGTGTCTGCACTTTGCAGTGTGCATCGACCACCGTTTCAGAGTGACCACCCGCAGGGTCTTTTCAGAGACCAAAAAACCTCATCTTCTGCAGCTCTGCGGCTCCAGACTCACCAGGAAATGGTGGAGGCTGAGCTCGGAGCATGTTGTCATGCATGTGCAAATGAGGCTCCCTCCCATCCATCATCTCCATCTTCTGTGTGGGGTGGGGTGGAGGGTTTGGACGGGTGGGCATGAGTGGGACGGCGGCTGAACTGATTTATGCCAAACTCCTTCTGCAGTCATCGGAGGCCGTCTGACTGGTGTATTGAAAAGCTACACTCTTAAAATGAATGTATTGAAAACAACACAACTTGCGTTGTTTTTTTTTACACATCTCTGTGTCTAGATAGGGACAACACATCCGTTTTAAAGCACCATCGAGGCCGTCTGACACTGGTGTATTGAAAAGCTATAGGCCTACACTCTTAAAACGAATGTCTTGAAAACACCACAACTTGCGTTGTTTTTTTTAACACATATCTGTGTCCAGATAGGGACAACACATCCGTTTTTAAAGCACCATCGAGGCCGTCTGACACTGATGAATTGAAAAGCTATCTAGATCCAAAGCGGAACACATGCCAACACGCAGGTGCAGGAGAGAGTAGGGAGTGAGGGCTGAGCACACTCAAAAAGACTTGTTGTTCACGAATGCAAGACATTGATCGACTGCATTACCAAGCCTCTGTCCTTATCATGAACGTGCCCATGCTCACCAAATGCCACCACAAAGCTGTGTGCATGTGTGGCAGTACTCACACACACAGGCAAGGCTGGCAAATCTGGCCTGCATCCAATGTCTTTCTGTTGAATTACAGCTTTGGTTATGAGCGATAAAAAGGCAGTAATCATCAGTGAGGTTCACATTAAAGGTCACTGGCCTTTTCATCGATCCACACATAATCCAATATGGCTCATGTCCAGAACAGAATATCAAATCAACCTGTCTTAAATTCTCCTCTGTGTCCGTTCAACCTCGGCTACCTTTCCCCCTTCATTCCCTATGTTTCACTGCAGCTATTCCACTAACCAGAGCCC
The DNA here is from genome assembly GCF_017589495.1 of Alosa alosa. Taxonomy (NCBI): domain Eukaryota; kingdom Metazoa; phylum Chordata; class Actinopteri; order Clupeiformes; family Clupeidae; genus Alosa; species Alosa alosa. Next base: position 12,994,901 of record NC_063208.1, read on the forward strand.
TCTGGAATGCCGGATGAGGGCCATATCCGCCCTGGAGTCAGATGAACCCCTAACACTCATCATCAGCATCTGTAACACCAAAGACACACCTATATTAGAAGATAGGTAACTGCAGAGATGTGAGTACATGTTTTTACACTTTTAAAATGAATGTGTTGCCCCTATCTGGACACGGAGATGTGTTCGTTATTTTCAACAGATATTGTGTAACAAAGACACTTTGGTAGCACTTTGCACTTTTCATCAACATTGGTGTGTGAGTTCTTTCTTGACTGAAGGACTGATATAAGCTACTATTTGAACTAACACACCCGGTAGGCCTGGAGTCGTCGATGCGATACCCTGTTTGCCTCATAACAAATAAAAAAAGGAAACAACACAAACTGTGTTGTCCCTATATGGACACAGAGATGTGTTAAAAACAATGCAAGTTGTGTTGTTTTCAACACATTCGTTTTAGGAGTGTATGCATGCAAACACATCATGATTGAGTTTATAGTCCCTCTATTTTTCCACTATAGTCCTACTTTTTTCCCTTTCTGAAACATTGATGAATACTCACCCAGCGGTCTCCTGTATCTGTGTTGGATGTGAGGCCATGAAGAGAGTCTGTATCGTTTCACACCTCCTGTGTTTTGTTTGATGCCTGACAGTATGACGCTGTAGCTACATCAGGTCGACTGAGGTGAGAGAACATCGCCTCAAAACCTGGTGTCTGTCTCACATTACCCACCTGCTCGGCTCGATGAATTGATTGAAAAGACGCGCCATTTTCTAGAAACGTCAGCAGATCAAAGGGACACGACGCCGTGGAGGAGGAATTTATTGTTTTTCAGAGAGTGAGACTGCATAGATTCAAACTGTATGTACATTTTGTGGGGAATTTCTTTCATTTCACTACTGTGTATATGCACCCCACCACCTGGGGTCCAATAATTCAGTGTTTAAAATGGTGACAGTTCTCCCATTCCTCTCCCTCTCCCCCCATTCAAAATACCAGTCATCACTCTCCCATCACCATGGAAACCTGCTTGTCAGCATTTCTATCCCCTTCTCCTGGGACCTCCATGGCAAAGGGTGTTGTTCACCTGTCCATCAGAATGTCTGAAACGTGCCATTGGTTTCAAGGCATGCCAATCAATCATAGCCACCAATCACAACGTTCAGACTGGAGTCTCTCATGGTAAGAGAACTAAAATTAGGGGAGTGGGGATTCAAATGCCCTGTAGACAGATATGAGATAAGAGGTGAGCATGAAATCTCCCTGGGACCTGCTCTTGCACTGCCGACTGTCTGTCAAACCCAGGCCTGACCTTTCCAACGAACCTCAGGGGTTAGAGAAGCCTGCCTTTCAGGGCTGAGCAAGAATGGAAAGAGACAAGCTTAAAAAAGAGAATAGCTTTAAACTCTCCTGTTTCTCTGGGAGCTGTGCAGAAAGGGAGCGACGCATAACTTTTCTGTCTGCCTAGTCGATGGAGTCATAAAAGTGATTTAATGGAAGCATGTGGGTAAATCCAGCAAGCCTAAGAGAGCACTGGGCGGATACTACAGGATCAATGGCAGATCTCTGGAGAGGAACCCCTCTGCTCCCAAACAGCATGGCCTGGCCTTGTTAAAGCTTTTCTGCTCTCTTAGACCGCAAGAACAGGGAAAAAAAAACATAGTTTTCATTCTTTCTTTTTTTTCTCCACAGTGTCAATGTTGTGTCACCCACCCAATCAGTATGTGCATGTGAAAGGCGCCGGTTACATTAAAGCAACTGGAACAGTGCTCACCCAGTTCCCTCGGGTTAATATCAGAGGAAAACACAAGGGAGTCTTTGACAGATGATCGAGGTTCACAATCAATCTGGAGCTCATCAGCGTAATTATGAAGGAATAACCCGGCCGCTCCACTCTGCAGTTCAGTGACTAATGGGATTACAAACACTAATTAAAAATGAGCCTAGGATCAATATGGCTAATCAAACAAGAAGTCAGAACACTAGGGCTCACTTAAAGAGCAAGGAAAAGCTGACATGCCGGAATACGTAAAGCTGTGCAGAGGCTAATGTGTTGAGTAATTCAGGGTGATATTGCCGTCTAAAGGTTTCTGAGACTAACTTTCGAGACATTTCAGTTGGAGAGAGGCCATTTGTTTTCTACAGTGCGAACCTCGTTTAATTCACAACCCCTCTAGGGTGACTCAGGAAATTACATCGGAGGCAGCGCAGGTACGGCTCTCCCAGACGCCGGTGTTCAGAGATCAGTGGCACCCTGTCAGAATAAAGGCAGACGCGGTCCTTCGCAGGGAGATCTGAGGCAAGCCTTCACTGTCGTGTCTGTGAACGGGAGCGCGAGAGCGGCGAGGAACAGACGCTAATCTTCCACTGACTTCCCGACACTCGCCAGGACATCGCTTTTATTAAAGATGACGAGATAGATGGAGAGAAAAATCCAGACACAATAGACACCTTTTACTCTGAAAAAAAGAAAAGAAAAATGTGTTCACTCGGCTCAGATTTAAAGGTGTTTTTTCTGTATAACTACTGCATTTATCTACTTGTAGCATTGATGTTCTGGATGCTTAATTTGGTGAGTAGATGATCAGATATTCTCAAAACTGTATAGCAACGTTGTTTTCCTGAAGTTATATTTCTAGTAAGGAATCCTGCGGATGTGAAAGATGTTGCTGTTAACACAGACGAAATTCCTAACACTGATTCTTCTGATATGAGAGACGATGATGCTGCTGTTAACACAAATGAAGCCTCTGATAATTCTGATGTATCATCTTTGCAAACTTTTTCTGATGTGAGAAATGCTACTGATGAGCCCGATCAACAAGCGGAAAGGCCAGACGAGGAAAGCCAGCAGATTCTGCCATTCGTGCCACAAAGTGGGCCATGACGAGCGAAAATGTTGGACGTCCACACATGGCTGACTGCATGTGTGGCAGACACATAGTGCTAACATTTAAATGTTCACTCAATTTGATGTAATAGGTTTGTTGTATGCTTCTGTATAGAGCAATAGACTCTGTAGTTTTTTTGTGTTTTCAAAGCACCTAGACTGTACAGATAACCTAAGTAGTAAAATTATTCCTTACAACTGACAGGAGAATTTTTCAAATATTCATTCTTAACAGCCCAAGTGGCCCAAGTGAATGATAAAAGTGGAGGCTCTGATGAGTCGGGGGTGGCCCAAGTGAATGATAAAAGTGGAGGCTCTGATGAGTCGGGGGTGGCCCAAGTGAATGATAAAAGTGGAGGCTCTGGTCCTCCTGGGCTCTAATTCTCTTCCCTCTTCTCTCTCCTTTTCCATCTCCACTCTCCTCTTGAGCTAGGCCCTTGTGGCTTGGTCTTCTGCCTCTCTCTCTCTGTCTCCCTTTGTCTTTCTCTCTCCCCCTTTCTCTACCTCTGGGTTTGTATTGTTTTATCTGGTGTATCTGTTATCTCTAACTTGTCAAGTTTATCTCTGTGAATTGGTTAAGTTTCCTTTGTTACCATTTGCTACTTTGTTACAGTAGACCATGTGAGTTTACTTGGACATTCAACTGAAGTGATATTGGTTACATTTACCTTTAAGACTGAATGCCTATTAAATTGTTAATTTGCCTACCAATCGGATAACTTCAATTCTCGTAGTGTGCCATGCCATTCTCCTCCATAGCTGATAAACTAGTTACTTGGTAATTGATTGGTGATACAAATTATTAATCAAATGGAGTCAGATTAACGAGTATATAATAATATCATTGCCATTTAACTCTTCACCCTATTTGTCCACAAAAGCTCTTTCAAGTGAGGATATAGCCAGACGTCTCTATGTTTCCGAGGCTATATATATCATTTCTGAGCGTCTTAGAATGCTGATCTCTTCACATTAACATTACATCACAATTATAGCCTCAGCAGGGAAACTGTAATTTAGGCCTATAATGACAATTCATGGACCTTCGTTTAGGACATCAAACAAGTCTAGAATATAATATTGCCAGTTGTTTTGTTTACATCTCAGGTAAGATCCGTGTCTTCTTCAGGCCCAGAATGAGAGGCCATTTTCATGTATTCCGTCTCCTTCATGGATTACTTCAAAATGATAAAAGGAGTTCCACTGCTGATGGAATAATTTCACTCTCTGAACATCAGCTGTTTGGCAAGTCACAAATCAAAGACAAGACTTACAAAACAAATTTTTATTTAATGAAATGAATCTTTTTTTTTCTTTGTCTTCTTTCGGTCAGGTCAAGTATGAAATAGAATGTACAAATATTTTACATCAGTCTTTTGTTTGAAAAATAAAAACAACAGCACAAAACTAAAATGACAGGGATCAGAACATCAGAAAAACACAATGCAGAGCTTTCAGTACTGATGACTGTCCACCTGGGCAGACTTCAGTTACAGAGGAAAGGGGGAGGGACAGGGCTTGGGCGCCAATCCCGATTCACAGTGCTACAGCCAACCAATCAGAATCTCAGCCTTGTCTGCTACCCATGACCTAGAAGTCTGTGCTCTCACCCAGAGCTCAGGTCACCATACGCTCGTCTTCACTGGGGAAGTCAATCTAGGGAAGTCTATCATTTCCACCACCATAAGGGAATATACATCTTGAACTGGGGTGAAGCTTGTATCATGACACACAAAACAAAATGCATATGATGAAAATATGTTGTTTTTTTAACAGAAATATTTGTGTGACTGTAGTAAAGGTGGTTAAGACCAAAAAGTGACTTAAGCTTGTCAGAGCACCTCAATTTCCATCAATGAATGTGTGAAGTGAATCTGTCTGCATCTTGGGTCAAGAAACCTTCACATTTATAATTTGTACTGGTTTCTTTTGAGTCTATTTAGTCATGGCTGTCTTGTAAATTGTGGGGTTCAGTACACTGGGACTCAATTTGGGAAACATCTAATGGATACAAAGTAAAGTAAAATGATGAAAAATAAACATGGTTAATTGCTAATGTTGACAAAATCTGAACATCTACATGACTGGAGAATTGTGAGAACCCCACTTTAGCAGACACTCCACTTACATACTTAACTTCCCTCTGGAGGTTTAGTTAGAATTCTCCACTGCAAAGACTGTTCCAATAATTCTCATTTCTGTCATTAAAACTGAACCATGTGTCTGCGTAAAGGCTGATGGTATCAAAGACAAGGCCCAAGGCCCAGACTGTCTGAGAACACCTGCTGTCCTGTGATCTATTTCGTCTGGTCCTGGAAAAGGGTCAGTTTCTTTCTCATTCCCCTCAGAGTGAACAGAGTGAAGACACAACACACACACACACACACATATATACACACACCAACACACACACACAGCCCATTAAGATAGACCCTTGACATTGTGATCTTTAGAGGGTGGGTCCATTCTGTGAGAATCATTCCCCCAAGTTCAAAGGTTCGATAGAAAACCGAAATGAAGAACCGAGGATCAGAAATGAAAGCAAAAATCAAACAGGTCACATTCAGGCGTCAAGAGATTTACTGCTGGTAAAGAACAATCAATCCTAAAAAAGAAACTGGACACAGGAACAGGAAGTCTGTGTAAAACATGGATTTTAGCTGCTGGTCCAAATGGACCTTTTCCAGGCTCTTTGGCATTTATGAACCAATTAATTTTATATTTAGCTATTTTTAAATTGAATTTGTATAAAAGATCATAGGAAAAAACAAACTCAGGTAAAAGTTAAACATTTTCAAAATTACCACTTCTATTTTCACCACAGAAACACCTTTAACGTGTTCGTCAACAGCTTATACAACCCCACCTAAAATATTATGCTAAGGAACTATATACTGTACAAACAAAAAATCTTCATTATTATTCTTCATCTTTGTCATGTTTACACATTGTATGTACGCACACTGTATCACACACACTCACCCACACACATACACACAAAAGAAGTTCCCCTGTTTTAGGTACCACATGTCAGGGCAGTGCAGTTTGTCGAGGGCTTTGGGGAGCATCAGGGAGGACGAGTGCTTGGTTTAGAGTCCTCTGCCTCACATGAAGTCGTTGAGCTCAGCCTCCAGGGCGGCGGCCATCTCGTCCGCCTCCGAGCTGCTGCCCTCCTCGTTGGAGTCCCTGCTGGATTGGCTGTCCGAGAGCGCCGTGTCCTCTCCAGCGGCCACATCCTCCTTCTCTTCCTCCTTCTCTTGCTCGTCTCTGGCATCCCCCAGCTTGCGTTTCTGACCCCTGTGAAAGACAGGACAGGGAAGACTGTGGTTAAGAGACAGTGACTGAGAGGCTGGAGTCACCTGACACTGATAGCAGGTATGGACAATGGCCAGTGTGCAAGCAAACTACATATTGAATCGATCATTTCATATCGACAACAGACCCCAGTATGGAATCGAATGGAGTTGCTGCAATTTTTGAAAAGAGTCAAATCATTGGCTTAAAGAATCAATACTGTATCGAATCTTGATTAGACTTGTGATTTCCATCGCTGATAATGGTTATCTTCTGCTTCAACAGATCTGTCTGACAAGCTGAGCAACAAAAACAATGAACAACCCACAGGGAGAAAACACTAGAGAAATGAGGTGAAGCCCATTCTCACTGGAGCACAACTAATAGAAAATGCATATGACCCGCTGGGCAAATCAACACAGAGTTTAATTATTGTAAACATCTCCTCTGGGCAACAAAGCAAATAAGTGGATCTCCAAAGATGTGTTCTTATCTGACAACAGTCATCTGGGAGGATTTCCCTGCATGCATATTCCCTGCATATATCTAGACAACTTTCATTAAACAGTATTTCTCCATAGAGGAGAAAGAGTCCAGGTGCCAACATGGCTTGTCTGCAGTCCAGACCTGTCAATAAGGTGCCTCATGAAATGAAAAACATCATTAAGAATACCCCATACTGTTGAGCAACTGAAATCCTATATCGGGCACGAATGATACAATAGTTCATTCTCAAAACTAGCAACTGGTCTCCTCAGTTCCTAAACATTTATAGAATGTTGTTAAATGAAGAGGCGAAGCAGCACAGTGGTAAACATGCCAACTCCCAACTTTTTTTGAAACATGTTGCTGCCAGCAAATATAAATATTATAACATTCTGTTTTTATTTGCATTTTACACAACGTCCCAATTTTTTCTTATTTGGGGTTGTAGAAAATATGGTCTGACCGTTGCGCTACGCTTACCACTGCCAGTGTGATCCCCGGCTAAAACAGTTGATCATTAATTCTGGAAACTTCTGGAAACTGAACTTTTAAACTCACATCTCACTTCACTCACCCCAACACCCCATGAACAGTATGACAGAAAATGAAGTTCTGCAAACGTGTGCACCATCTTTGCTGACGACAGCTGGCGTGAGAAGGGGGAAAAACACTAGACAGACACAGACGCCACAAGGACAGAACCATAGACTTGAGCCCTTCATAAGTGTCTACATATATTCAAATCTTTTGGAAAGAGCAAAAGAAAGAGGGGAAGCAGAGGCAGGCAGAGAAAGAGAGTGAGAGTGACAGAGAGAGAGGGAGTAGAAGTGAAAGAAGTGAGTGAGGCAGTAAAGAAAGATAATGAGTCTAACTGAAAGAGTCTCTATTCATCTGCATTTAGTAATCATCATTTAGTGATAACCATTATCGTTACGGCTAAGTGCCCTTCTCAACAATGGTGGGGAGCCAGCCAGTTCTAATGGGGATGGCTATTGACTGCCAAACCAAACAAATACACACATCCACATCCCTGCTGAATCATGTCGCTTCAAACAGGCAGCAGGACGTCTGTTACTACGGGCAACAATCTATTGCTTCAGCGAATCATTCAGAAGCTCTATGATCGTCTGGAGCGCCTCATTGCTCTGTGCAGACTGTGCTCATGAGGATTGAGCAGAGTTCCGATGGAAAATGTGGGCGTTAGTCAAAACGTAATGTAGTCCAGCCAACATCTCAGTTTTTTTCAGTCTGTTTCGTTTTGACAAACTTGCTGGTTCAGGAAACTATTTAAACACATTACCAACTAAAGGATCTGTAAAGTTTTTTTGTTCTTTTTCCCCAGCTGACATGTCGGACATTAAACCCTTAAAATACTGTCCTGAACAATTAATCAGAATAAAAACTATGACCTAAATTTTAATCCAAGTGGGCATCAACAGCCCATTGCACAGCCATGACAAAGCACAAGGAAAGCAGCACACATAAAGCACCATGCAGTATACACAATCACACATAATTCTGCTTTATGTGACTGATAAACTTTTAAGTATGGCCATGAGCGTTTTCCAGCATTAGTCGTAAATAGTTTGTTGAAAAGGCACCATGCATTCATCCAGCATTGAAATTTATGGTAATGACACAGGTAATCAAAGAGGCTGTCTTGCAACTGATCCAGTATTTCAGTGCCCATAAAGGGCATGGCAGGCAGTCACAGCGACCTGTGATAAGAGATCAACGCGGCGTCTCGTGTCTTGTGTGGGCGATGACGGATGTGCTCACTAACGCCGCTGACTGTAGACAGCGTGAGATAATGACATGGCACATCCATCAGCTATGGACTCATGCAAAAAAGACACTACACTAGCTGTCAGCAATCCACAGGACCGCATAGTGTTGGTGTGAGTGTATGCAGGAGAAACAGGAAAAGCATAGTGTTGGTGTGACTGTTGGTGCAGGAGAAACAGGAAAAGGAGACGGCAGTGCTGAAGCCCACAAATACTGCAACCCACTGGTGAGGCTAGAGGTGTTTGCTGGGACAACAAGGAAAGCAATGTAGCAATGTAGCAAAGTGGCCTGTGTTCTGCTACAGGAAGAAAGGAAAAAGCCTGCTCAAACCCAGCACTGAACCTAACCAACAACACAGCTTAAAATTAAAACAGTCTATAATAATGATTTCATCAGTAAACTCTGGGTGCACTCAATTCCCTTCCTCCTTGTTCCTTTTCTGTCTTTAAATCTCTATTCAAAGTGGGTTCATTTAGCTGATTCCCTTTTTGTCAAGCTTCAATTCCCTTTCTCTTAATTGCCTTCTATTTCTCCCAAGCCCCCCGTTTCTGTGGTTCATTAAGGTGCCTCTCTCTCTCAGCCTCAGGTTGACTCCTGTGACTTGGCTCCAGGACCTCTTCACACTAAATGAATTATGCATCACCTCATTGCGCTTCCCACATCTCTCTCTCTCTCCCTCTCTTACGCACAGATACATCTCAAAACACTTAAGACGTGCAACTGTATTACAAAATGGCAAAGTGACATTTATCTTACCCCAGCACAGCCACAATGACAAATAGCCTACTCGCCGTTTACATAAGATGCCAAATACTGTATATGTAGAAACAAGTACTGTGCGCCATTTATCATCCTGTGTCTGGAGGCAGTGTCACCCTAAAAGTAAACTGTAGTTTCCTGCACTGTGGTGCAAACACACACACACACACACACACACACACACACACACACACACACACACACACACACACACACACACACACACAAATAGAGATAGAGATAGAGATAGAGAGAGAGAGAGAGAGAAAGAAAGAAAGAAATAAATAAAGAGAGAGGGAGAGAGAGGGAGAGAGAGGGAGAAAGAGAGGGAGAGAGAGGGAGAGAGAGAGAGACAGAGAGACATGATGAGACATGACACAGATACACCGCTGGGACAGGATGAAAACACAGAAATGTTGCATAATTTCTCTGGCTGTGATGCACACTGCAGTGCGACGTCTCTGTTGCCTGTGCCCCCTTCTTTTGCCTCTCATGGAAACTCACTCAGACAGACAATGTTTTACCCACGATTCCTACACACATGCGACACAGGAAGACGATGGGATGCCTTTGAGCAGACTAAGGCAAGAAGAGCGTGTGTGTGTGTGTGTGTGTGTGTGTGTGTGTTTGAATGAGAAAGTTTCTGGATGAACCTGGAGGGGTTAAGTATGGAGGTAGAGGCACGTGCTGAGCAATATGCCAGCGACAAGAGTGGCGCAGCAGAATACACACACCATGCTGAGATGAGCTAGTCTCTCCCCTTCTGTCTGCCTCTGGCTTCAAAGGGAGAACAGATTACATAAAGAAGAGAGGGAGAGGGAGAGAGAGAGAGAGAGAGAGAGAGAGGGTCTGAAGGAGAGGAATGAAGAAACAGAGAGAGAAAGAGAATGGGGTTTAGAAGTAGGAGGTAGATAGAATGATATAGACAGAGGGAGGAAGAGCTAAAATTGACAATAAGAACAGAAAAGGAATGACAAAATGGAGATGAGGAGTGTCCCAAAAAGCAGAATACGTTATGGAAGACTATGAGACAGAGAGGGTTCTAAAAACATTAGAGAGGACAGTAAAATGGAGGGAGGAGAGAGAGAGAGAGAGAAAGTGGCAAGAAAGACATAATAAGACAGAGGCCTTGGCCCAGTGTAGGCTCCAATAGTTCCTCTCGTGCACCCAGGGTAAACATAGTTGACCACATCCAAGCCAGAACACCAAAGGCACTAAAGCTCAGAACACTAAAGCCACAGGCATTAAACAACAGGAGATGAGACAAAGGAGAAAAGTGAGGCAAGCGAAGGCAAGGAAGGGAGAGCACAGCAGGCAGAGCATCCCTCCCTCCCATTCCCCAAAAAAGATCAACAAAGGGAAAGGGACTCGTGAGGACAGGGAGGGGAAGAGCAACTATTCGAGGAGCGGGAAGCATCACAAAGCGCAGCACTGCTGGGAATCACTCCTGTTCAGTGGGAGAGGAGAGAGGCTGTGTCCTGCTCCGCAGATCCAGCGTGGCCACATGCAGCTTTGTCCTGCCACGCGGTTTAGACAGCGAGGAGAGCATCGATCGCTTATCAAGGGCAGGGGTTTGCGTGCTGACTGAGTGCACGAGTGGAAAGAGCTTGTCTGATCGATACGAGCTGAGAGAGAGCACATGCTGTTTGTTTGAATGTGTGGTGATTTAATGCAGCCATTCATGTGGTCCTGATTCTCAACATGGATGGCAGGAAAACTATTGAGATTTATGTGTCCCAATTTATTCTGTCCCAATACCTGCTCTTCCACAGCAGGCATGGTTTGATGAGCTCTGGAAACTAATGAATGGTTCCAAATGCCATAGTTGTTGGAATCTGCTCTGGTTTTAAAGTGAAAATACTGGGATGAGAAGTCTAGTTACCATAGTAAAGCAGTTCGCATTAGCATTCACACACAGACACACATCCATGCACCAGTGAACACATACGCATGTCCTTATCTTCCGAGTGAACTTTCATTTCACTTCATAAAGCCAGCAAGGTTTTAGTCTTTGTGTAGCCATTCTCTGCAATTGAAACATCTGCAATCCTTCCGCAGATGGATGGCATTCACAGGAATTAAACATGTCTTCAATCACCGGGCACACCATAATAGGCTCCTGGTGAGCTTCAGCACCACATTTCCTTAATGGTACCCTGAAATATGAAGAATAACAAAGCACGTTCTCCTGGCTGTGTTACTCTAAAATGTGGTGAGATCAGCCTTTTCTGTGACCGAGGACTTAAAGCGCCTCTGATGAAGTGGGGCTTTCATTAGCCGGATAATGAAAAGGGAGGAGGGGAAGAGCAGATTAAAAAGATGGAGGTGCTGCTGGGGTGATCAAATCAGATGAGTGGAACAGAACAACAGTGAGGGAGTACACAAACTAAAATACTTTTTTTTTAAGCTGCTTTCTAGCACATCTCAAAACTAAAAGAAGGTGACCGGTCGTTTTTGGTGGCAAAAAGGTTTTCTCCAGGGCTAAGACACCATTATTAAAATGACTTTTTTTTTTCTGTGCAAAATTACGCATAATGATCTCACTTTCTCTCTTTACTTTGATGGTTTCTCCGATGTCCCACTTTACTTTTCTAAAATAAGAGTCTCTACCCAAATATATTAATTTACTTATTTTCACTACATCACACGTTTATTATATATTACTTCCTCACTATTCACTTGAAGTAGTTCGCTGGCTTGGTGACCTTCTAATTGACTAGCCAATCAGGTGTGGTGGAGGTCATGAGCTGGAGTCTCGCTTTAAACAAAATAGGAAGTGAGCTGTCAAACAGGCGGGGAGTTGAATGTTCAGTCAATGCGTTGTGTCAGAGGTTGCGGTAGCTCGGTTGAAGTTCGGAAGCGCTTTGATGGAAGTAAACTAAAACCGACTTACAGTACAGTTTTAAATCTGATTCAGCCGTCTACCCTTTTCAACCAGTTGATGCTGGAGTGTTCAATGGTGCTTTGCCACTGACAACGTCTTCTGACGACAAGCTGCCAGCACCATCACAGACAGAAGTTCTCAGTCTTCTTTCCTCTGTGCCTCCACCTAGAATGCCCTCACTGCCAAAGTTGACATCTGAGGAGTATGTTCAGCTTGCAGTAAAAAACTCTGGCCTACAGGAGGAAGATAAGGCCCTCTTACAGCAGTTACTAGGTGGCCACCCAGAACTTTGCACTAGGAAACACAAATATCCTAAAGCATTACACCATCGAAGTTCCCATTAATGTGGAGCGAGGTGAAAGAGTTTGTACAAAACTGCAAAACCTGTCAAAGTTTTAAAAATACCACACAGAAACCTGCTGGCTTGATGCAGCCAACCATTGTGAAAGGGCCCAATCAAATGATTGGTGTTGATTTAATGGGACCTTTCCCACATAGCTCAGACAGGAATGAGCACTTGCTGGTCTTTGTTGACTACTTCACCCGCTGGGTGGAGCTGTTTCCTCTCCGGTCTGCTACTGCACCTGTGATTGGAAAGATCTTTCATAACCTTTTACCCGTTGGGGTGTACCTGACTGTATTCTGTCTGACAGAGGTTCTCAGTTTGTCTCTTCCATGTTTCGGGAACTCTGCGAGAAATGGGCAGTCAAGCCCCAAACAACCACTGCTTATCATCCACAGACAAACATGACGGAAAGGGTTAACAGAAACCTGAAAACCATGATCGCCTCATACGTCACAGAAAATCACCGTCACTGGGACCAGTACTTACCTGAATTTCGCTTTGCCTTGAATTCTGCAGTCCATGAAACGACTGGCTATTCCCTGGCAGAATTGCAGTTGGGACGAAAGCTTAAAAGCCCTTTAGACCAAGTCCTGCAGGTGAATAAGCTTTACCCGGAAGTGAAGTCCAAAGCCCAGGAGAACAGCAGACAAGCTAAAGAGCGCCAGTTGCGCAACTACAATAAGCATTGAAGGGATGTGTGCTTCAAGAGCCAAGATCAGGTTTGGGTCAGTCACCCTCAATCTAAAGCATCCAAGTACTTCTCCGCTAAACTTGCTCCTAAATGGAAAGGCCCTTATTGTGTTCTCCAACCTTTAGGTCCAGTAAATTACCTTGTGGTGCGAGAAAATGATCAAAGCAATGTCAATGTTGTAAATTTGAAACCCTGTTACCCAACAGCTGAGGAAATGGATGTTTATGAACATAAAAAGGTTTTGGACATCTTTGAGGAAGAGTCTGACGAGCAGGACTTCCTTGGTTTTGAGACTTAAAAGTGGCCTAACAGCCATGGGCTGTTTTTCTAAGAGGGGGAGAGTGTGACAGAATCACGTTTCGGTAATCTACCCAAATATATTTATTTACTTATTTTCACTACATCACACTTTTACTATATATTACTTCCTTCAGTCAATGTGTTGTGTCGGAGGTTGCGGTAGCTTGGTGGAAGTTCGGAAGCGCTTTGATGGAAGTAAACTAAAACCTATGGACCTATTGGACTACTGGCAGCAAACTAAAATCTATGGACCTATTGAACTACTGGAAGTGAACGTAGATTTTCGGAACGGACGTGTGGATTATAAAGGTGGATTATAAAGTGTTAGGCTACACTTTTTGCCTGGCTAATCGAGCCTATACCTCCCTAAACCTCCTCCAAAAACTTCGGTTTCAACTAGGCCTACGTCGTTTTCATGATGCTCTCCTCCCGGGACACACACACGCTCATATAGGCTGCACACACACACACACACACACACACACACACACACACACAGGAACACTTGCTGCCAGCCCCTCCTAGGCCGCTCGTTTTCATTTGTTTGTTTTTTGGTTATTGTTTAGTTTGTGTGCGTCGCCATAGACGTAGCGTTTTGTTGGATCTATTGAACTGATGTCGACGTCGCCGACGTCCTGGAAACTGAATGACATTTTGTTTAATACACTGCATCACCTGCTTGAAAACCATATGCTGTGTTGTGTTTCTTTTCTTGTCAACTTTAAAACGGGAAGGGTGACGGGGTATTAATACTGACACGGCAGTTTTAACGCTGCCTGGCGCCCAACATAATCATTTTCTTTTCTTGTGTCAGAGGCCACCGTTACATATGGTTTTGTTTCTTTTAACTTGCATAAAACACTGTCCTGCGGCTTATACACAATGTGGCTAATACACAGGAAATTACTGAATGCTAAAGATGATGTGGCATTGGGATGTGTCATAAGACTCCATGTAATGTAACAACTTGAATTTATCTTGGCAAATGTCTACAAGGTGTTACAGCAAAAGACAGGCTCTGATGGTAGACATACTGTGAAGCACTGTGCAGCCCAAGGATGTAATCAATCTGGGGATGAGGCGTGATCCTTGAACTCTCCTCCTCACACCCTGATGAGATGCTAAGCAATATGCATCCTCTAGATAGGCAAAACACAGAACATTAGTACAGAGTGAGAGCACTGCTACATGATAGAGAGGGTGACACCAAAGACACCGGCGGAGAGGACGCCTACATGATCGTTTAATTTTTCTTATCTCTAAGTGATTCCTCTACAACAGCGTGATGGCGCTTGGAACATGATCAACCTTTGGATTAGTAAGCAGCTTGAGCACCCTGAAGGCCTGAGAGCACACAAGCATAAAAAACGAAACTGGAAAGAGGCAGTTGAGTCAAAACACATCAATTCGAGTAAAACCTCCATTACGTTTTCATCATGTATTATTAACTTATTAATGATGTGGGTTTTCTTCAGCCATGATGAAGCTGTGAGGCAGAATGTCTTTTTTTTCCCCATGCTAACCATGTTAAAAGATTCAAGTTCTTGCGCAACGAAGGTACAAAAAGTAGAGCTCCACAACAGCACTAACATTCTCTGGGCACCCAACAAAAGTGTGCATGCAGAATATATACATCTCTTCCAGCTGAGTTGTTAATCAGAGTTAGCCATGCAGAGCTCCGACAGCTCCACAGCTCAGCTTTTGGTTACAGGGCGATAAGGGATGATTCAGAATGGGCGAATGGCTAATCCATCACCGTGGTAGCGTGAGGTGAGGTTCCGGTGATTGGTGGCTTGGGTTGAGATTAATCTTGCAGTCGTAGACATGTCACCTCTGTAATGATTCCCGCAA
This sequence comes from Alosa alosa, assembly GCF_017589495.1. Taxonomy (NCBI): domain Eukaryota; kingdom Metazoa; phylum Chordata; class Actinopteri; order Clupeiformes; family Clupeidae; genus Alosa; species Alosa alosa. The sequence goes on from NC_063208.1 coordinate 13,010,188, forward strand.
GGGAATGCTGCGTCCGCAAGAAGTTGGATGTAAAAACACGCACATACACATTGATCATTTTCACACAGGTCTTCATGCACTCGTTCCATAATACACCCAATATGTGGACAGTCTTTGGTTACACCCACTCAGGCCTTCAACAGAAATACTCGTGACGTAAACATAACAAATCACGTGTGTGTTTTCATGTGACACGTCATCTCAGACGCACATATCCCCAAAAAAGAGGTGTGCAAAAGCTTTGCCACTTTCAGCATCCTACAGAGAAAACTGAGGTAAACCGTAATGTCTCCTGATGCATCAGCAGGCCTAACCACTCAGTGAGTTGCACAGTTTTGAAAACGAACGTTAAGGGTTGTTTTAGGACATGTTTGAGTAGCCTACTACAGTATGCCTGTTGGCAACCACTCTGAGCAGTCAAAGGCGATTCAAAACTAGTCAGAAAGGTCGAGACAGGACCAATTGTCAAAATTTCGGTGTCCACCACTCTAGTTCATCCAAAACAAACCAGAAAAGGGACTCAAAGTGCTAATTACCGGAATTTTCCTTTAACCCAAAAATGTGATAACATTGAATATGTACCATAGACGCTGTATTTTGTGAACTTTTGTATGATCTTTTCATAAAGATTCTGTCAATCAAAGCCTCATGTGAAAATAACAAGAAGAGGCAAATTGATCATCTGTCTGGCTCAGCAGGTTTCATGAGCAGGATGCAATTCCAGCATTGACATTTGTCAAAAACATACCCTATGAAAACTAGCAGGGATTTCTCTGATATGCCTCAAATCAATGGAACATGGTGTGCATCTAAAATGTTTTCTTTAGAACTTTCTTCCATTGAGAGACCCATTATATGAGATCCAAACAAGTCTTTTTAAAAAATCAGTTCCCGATGGCACAATGACTAGAGATGACAAAAGATGACCATTTGGCTTAATTATAGCATCTTTTTGCACACAAAAAAACTCTGGACTCTGAAGTTGCTGCTGTTTTGTATATAGTATTTTGCACTCTGACAATTCACATCTCTTGCATTAGTCTAAGTAAGTATATATACTCTTTTGATACTGTGAAGGAAATTTGGTCTCTGCATTTATCCCAATCTGTGAATTACTGAAACACACACAGCACACAAACTGTCAGGTGAAGCTCACACTAACCCGGAGCAGTGAGCTGCCTGCTACAGCGGCGCTCGAGGAGCAGTGAGGGGTTAGGTGCCTTGCTCAAGGGCACTTCAGCCGTGGATGTGGGCATGGGAGAGCAGTGCTCAACCATTTTCCCCACCCACATTTTTCCTACTGGTCGGGGATCGAACCGGCAACCCTTCGGTTACAAGCCCAAAGCCCTAACCAGTAGGCCACAGCTGCCCCCATTATTGCACTTTTGCACATCTTTCTGCTCTATCTATCACAATACATCATGCACAATTTCTTTGCTAACTGTTACATTCTTGTGTTTTTGTCTTGTGATCTTATTGTTTAGTGTTAAAAATGACTTTTTGTCTTATCTGTTGCGTTGTTTCTTCTTCACTGTGGGATAGAGAAACACATTTTCAATTCCTCTGCAAGTCTAGTATATGTAAAGAATATGTGACAATAATGCTGATTTTGACTACCGAGACCATCAGTGTAAAGACTAAGGCCCTGTGGCTGCATTAGTCCATTTGTTCAAATATGCCTGAATGGAGGACCTTTTTCAGAGATCCTACCCCGTTTAAAATTGGTCATATTTTGTATCTCAGGATTTAAAACACATCTTAAGAATGGTGAAGTATAATTTCATGGTGGCTCATGAAATGAAAATTAAGTCATTTTTTCTGTAGTGAATCCATGAGGACTCTATTTAATGCCCAACGTTTTTAATTACACCTGTCTGGCCAAGCTGCGTTTCTGTCTGCCAAGTCTGTTCCATCATTGACTTCCATTCAGGTGAAATACCCAGAGGCATCAGCAGCCCATAATACCCAATGTGAATGAAGAGCCTGATGCAAATGTAGGTGTGTTTAAAAGACAAAAAGAGACGGACACATTTGCTGGTAGAGGGAGTGTCTGGGTGTATGCGAACTAAAGTGTGTTTGCATGTGAATGTTTTATACATGAGTGTTTGAGAAAGAGAGAAAAGATATCCTGCTGTGGATCTCAGCAGATCAGAAGTGTTTGGGCTCTACTGGTCTCTGGTCCCAGTGGTGGTGATATCAAAAGGCATTATTAAAGAGATGCTCCCTAGGACCTTCTGACCTCCAATACACACACACACACACATCTCCTCAAAGAGCCCATGGAGAGGAGAGAACTTCTCATGAAACAAGTGTGTGTGTGTGTGTGTTTAAAATAAGAGAGGAATACATCTACCATAGGTTCCCAAATGTAACCATTACTTTTCTAAGTATGCTGCACCATTGACAACTTGTGAGCAGAAATATGTTGAGCGAATTATATGAAGCCATTAAGGCGCTCTGTGTAAAACATATTTATTACTATGTTAAGCCATTAAGGCGCTCTGTGTAAAACATATTTATTACTATGTTATTACCATGCAATAACTATTATATTACTCCACTCAAATACACACTTAGACTTACGCTATACTGAAAAGGTGCATTTCAAGAGATCCATTCATGGTCTGTTCGTTTGTTTAAGCTTTCAATTCCAGCGTGTTTGATCCTAGATCACAGACTCTCATTCATATTCTGCTTTATTTTTTATGTTGAAAAAATAAAGCAAATTGGCCCCTCTTTTACATTATGGCTCTTGGACTAAAGGGTTTCTGGCCCAAGGAATCAGAGAGGTGTGTAAAGACGGACACTGAATCCGGTGTGATTATAAACGTATGTGTGACGAGCCCTCTTTCATCTCTCTCTTCCCCTTTAGCTCTCTCTACAGACAGCCCTAATTGCTCCGCCGCGACTTCACTTTAATGAGGCCCTGACACCAGCCTGCTCTTCTTAGTGACTCTGGGAACCTGACATGTTGGCTCTGAGTGCTGGAGCTCCATTACTTTCCTTCCTTTCCAGCCACCTCTTGCGCTCTTTCTTCACACAGACTCACAGGAAAGGAGGGGAATCTGAATGCTGTCAGAAGTAGGTTGTCATCGCATTAACTCTCATATCAACCCCGTGTCAGAAAGGGAGAAAAAAAATGTCCCAGATTATTACCAGTTTTTGTTTGTTTTTTATCTTCTTTTCCCAAACAGTGTGCCTCAGTTGGCAATTCTCTCTCTTGCTGTCAGAGGCCCATTCATATCCTTCGCATTAGAGGAATTGTGGGTAGCAGTGCAGAAAGACATTTTAACACGCACCCCTTTTCCCTTGCTTGTGCTTGCCGCAGCGACGGCGCATTTGATGAAAAATGTGTCATGCCACATTAGAGGTGGGCTCCTTATGTGGGCGGCCATGCAGCTTGGAGCAGTTTGTTTGAATCTAACACCAAAAAAAAAAAAAAAAAAATATATAATCAAATAAAACATCCCCCATAGGTCGTCTTCACCTTCTTCTTTCTCCCATGACAGGAACAGCTTCCTGTAGAGCGGGGCAGGCTCTCCGGCTGCTGGTGTCAGGGCGCATCAGAAATGAAGCGCAGGAGAGCTGGTGCCAGCATCATGGAGGATGAGCCGTGCGTGGAACATCCCAAATCCTCCCCACAGAAGTGCAATTCAGAGGGATGAACGGAACAAAATGGGGGATTGTGGCAAGGCAGCGATTCCTGATTCGTGAAACACCACCAAAGCTGCTGCGTCTTCAAGGCAAAGACTACCGGAACAGCCCATTTGACAGATGACCTTATCCATTCTTTGACCTTATACCATCCACACTGCAAAGTGGTCCCAACTCCCATACACAAGCAACAGACAGTGAGGGCAAGCGTCACACACGCAGAGAGGAGAATGAAAATAGAATGAGGAGGAGTGAGGACCCAACCCATAGGTTGCTTTTTCTTTATATCTGACTAATGTTGTCCTTCATTGAATTCAAACTTTCAGCCAACAACATTCAATATTTTAAACTAACTTATCTCTATGATGTACAGGTCTATATGGGAAGACAATAAGCTACATTCATTCACTTAAAATTAATATATTTACATTTAAATTATTTTTAATTACAGTTATGCAGAAGGAATGAGGGGACCTTGGACTTCCAGGTCCCCTAACTGATTAGGGTTTTGACATGGAAGTGATGGTCATTGCTTACAAACTTCCAGATTTCACTGGAATGCTGGGAAGGCAGCTTATGTGCCTTGGGCAGTGCATGGGACATAAGAGATACGAGTAAATATTTGCAGACCAGAGAACTTAAATATTTGCATCTGCTTGTTTTTTCTCAAAGTTACAGCAAAATGATTAGACTGTAGTCATGCCCGATTGTGGCTATTTACTGTATAATCACAAGAGGAATCAAGAACATGGACCACAAGTAGGCCTACTGCAAGTAATGGCAAAAACAATTGACATCAAAAGTATGGCTAACAATCATTTTGACAGTGAAAAAAAACTAACTTGGCAAACTTTTTCCTCAAGGCTGCAAAAGGGTGACAGACTATCAGCAGGAGCAGTGGCGTTTTCAGCACCTCGCCACCAGCGGATAATCAATTAATGACCGTGAAGTCTGGCAAGACATGCCTCACAGCGCAAGAGACGACCAGGGGTTTGGAGTAGAGAGGGAAGAAAATTCAACAGGCAAAAGAGGCAAATAAAAAAGAGAGGGCCCGAGGACAATAAACATCCCATCACTGTTTATCAGCTCTAGACAAATACCCAACGTTCATTAAGGCTAATTGAATCCCTTTAGAGCCTGTCTGAGGATAATACCACCATTAGCCCGCATTAAAGAAGCTCCCAAACAATTACACCACCATCATTATATTTATACACTGTAATGTCACCAGGCTAGCACTCACAGGCATGTCAGTGGAGGAACTGGATTCCATTAGCAGTAATTGGGAGCGTCGCTGGCATCCGCTCTGATAGGAGGAGAGCGTATGTAAATGAGTTCTACTCGTTGCCTTCGCAACGAGAGCATCCATTGAGGGGTCCCATAAGACATCATGGTTCAGTGAACTGCCCGATGGGTTGAAAGCAGAAAGCAGAAGGCGACAAGGACCTTGTTAACTCAGGAGAGGAGCCGTGAAGGCAGTGCCCTTCTTGACGGTGTCGCGTACTCGCTAACCTGATGCTGAAACGGGTGAAATCCCTCGTTTCACTGGGGGTTAATCAGGTTCAGCGCAGCTTTAGCAATGCAAGAACCAGCCAGCAGCTGGTTGCTAAAGCTTTCCTTCTAGAGCCAAGAACCTTAAATTGACTTGAGAATGTGAAAGGGAAACGGCAAGAAAGCCTATGAAATGGTTGCTATAGACATTACAAATCTAGGATACAGTAGGAACTAAACTTGAGTAGATAACTAAACTTGAGTAGATGACCAACAGAAGACCAAAGGGCAAGAAGTTCATAAATGACCTAGAGTACAGGGCCATGAAGGCATCACTTATGGTTAATAGCAGTCCCCACAAGCATGGCTCAGGTTTTGGCCAGTTATGATATACCATCACCGAGACTGGGAGAGGGAGTCCAAGAAGCTGACCTCACATACGACCCCTTTGAGGATTTATGGCTGACCTCATGAACAGAACCGCCTGGCTATAGAAGATAACACCGCTAGTTCATTTAAAAAAAAAAATGCAGGTGGAGAAAAGCACAACCACACGAGTGGTTTATCAAATCAACATTTGCTCAACAGGGACTGCAATACTCAGAGTTGAAGCCGTGGATAGAGAGGAATAGGGGTTGGTTTATTTATTACTGTAGGGGCCAAAAAAACAGAAAAGCCCAGAGCGTGCGTGAAAAGTCATCCATGTCAGTGCTGGGTTATAACTTAACGCGAGCATTAAAGGAGAGCAAGCGAGAGACGGCGCCCAGTGAATGAATCAAAACACGGCTGTGATCAGCATGCCCGCTTGGCCCTGCTCGCCTCTGAGTCCATGTCTGATAGTCCATCATTTCAGCAGTTTATACAGACAATCGATGTACATTCGTCAAAACGCGGTGCCAAGGGGGCTGTCAATGCTGCTGCAGAACTTGTGTTCACACAGCGAGACCTCAGCGGGTTCAGCGAAAGGTTCTCAGAGGATTGAACATCGCAGACTGTCCTAAATATGCCGGCGCTAGTGGAAAAACCGAACCGTGGAACAAACACATTCCTATGGTCGACACCCAGCGTCTGTGTCACCCGCGATGAGGGCAACGAGCTCTGCCGATCGTTAGCACACTCAATTGTGCTGATGCGCACGTCATTATTTTCCCTGGCGAGATGCATGAAGCATGTCCCAGTGCAGAGACTGGGATGGATGGCATATGCAGAGCACGGGAATAAATGAATACAGGATGGATGAAGAGAAAGAAGAGTAAGTCCTGGGTACAGGCCAGCGGTAAACTTTGCGGCCAAGCTGAAGTGCATATTCCAGGGTTCCCACTCTAAGACGAATGTAAGATTTCATGACTTTTCCCTGACAAAAAACCTGAATTTCCATGACTTACTATATAATGAATAGTACAATATACTGACCAATGATTTCAGAACACCCGTGTAGCTGTCAAGAATATTTTCCTTTTTTAGAGTGGGAGAATAAATGGGCATTGAATAAACACAGTTGGGCTACTCAAGCAAACAGTAAAGCCAATAAGCAGATAAACACAAATTCTGCATAGAAATATATTTCTATTAATGTATTTTTGGCAAGAAAATGTTAAACTGCTGCAAACAAAATTCCCTAATATTCCACGACTTTGAACCAAAAATGATCAAATTCTCTGACTTCCCATTTCTGTAAAAGACTTTCTAAAATTCCATGATATTCCAAAAATTCCATGGCCCGTGGGAAACCCCTGATATTCTGAAACTGACTTAGCAAAAACACACCGACACCAACAATGCAGGGCGACGATACAGCAGAGGCTCAAAGATGGAGGCTTAATTTAGGTCTGAGGAAGTACAGATGCCACTGGTCCTTACATAACACTTAAAGGAATCTCCAGAGGCTGTACTGATGCCAACAAAGAAGAGATGGAATGAGAAATAGGGGAAATGTATGTGAGGAAATGAGAGGAATATCCTCACTCCGTTGGTGCTGATTTGAATTTAATTTCATCACATCTTTTAAGGTTTTTTAAAAATGTAGCTTGATCCCCAGCCCCACCAGCACTGAGCCAGAGAGAGAGAGAGAAAGAAAGAGAAAGAGAGAGAGAAAAGGACAAGGAGCTATAGACAGATGAGAGAGCAAGAGAGAGATAAGGAAAGATGACAATGGACTCTTGCCAATACTTGTATAGCCCTGTTGTCACAGCATCCTCACATATAGTGCTGCAGTTTCTGATATGACACAAACCAAAGATATAACAGACAAAGCCAGTACAGGATAAGGCTGTCATGTCTGGCCACGTGCAACATCGCATACAACACTCAATGGGTGCATTTAAATAATCTTTTTTTGGTGGTTGCTCACAGATGACTACAAGCAGAGCTTATTTAATATTTTCAGTATGCTAATTTTGCTTGATACAGCACAAATAGATTGCGCTTTTGGCTGTGTCCCAGTAATGAGTCCCCGCGAAATCCGCTCTGCCTTAATTATGTGTGAGCAGGTGAAGCAAAAGAGAAGGGCATTAAGACTCTGAAAAATGATTGAAGCCACATAGAACTATGCATGGCCTCTGTGAAATGTCTTCTACATTATGGCAAGTGTGAGTTTCCTGAGGTCCTGTATGCCAGCGTTTTTCAACCACTGAGCAGGGGCACACTAGTGTGCCGTGAGAGATCATCAGTGTGCCGCAGAAATTTACCCAAATGTCACTCACTGGTCCAGAAAAGCAACTGTTGCATCAAAGAATTTATAACCACATGCACTCATTGATTGTATGATTGCACTATTTGTGGTATGCAGGCATTGTACAACGGGGGCCCCATATCCAGTATTTACAGAATCACCACATATCCAGTTCATAACAACAATTAAATTAGATATAGTCACCTACAAATGAAACAGAGGGCGCTTGTTTTATTGAGCAGGTCTTGCATAGAAGCCATAATAAGGCCATATCTGTGTATTATTTAAAATGTTAAGGCTATGGTATGTTTATTTTTTCTTCACACAGGATGTTAGTGTGCCGTGGGACATTTTAAGGGTCAAAAGTGTGCCGTGGCACAAAAAAGGAAAAACACTGCTGTATGCCATGAACGTCAGGAAGCAGCGAAAGTGGATAATTAGGGGCTTTGTTTCATTTATTCACCAAAGGAGTAGGCAAGATGATTAAAACATACACACATATCATATATACATACAAAACTCTCACCCCATACTCAAAATGGCTTACAACGAATATCACAAACACGTGTAAAGGCCACACACACACCCACACACACTCTCTCATCAGTCATTACCTTTCACAGACAAAGAGAAAAACCAAAGCAATAAAGATAGATATGTTTTCCCCCCAATTCTCATCTCTTACAGTGATCTTGGTCTCGCTGTGGATTGCTACTTTCTCTGCAGTAGCTCTCACCATGAATGAAACAAAGATTTATCACGCTCACTGTATCATTTAGAGCGCAGTCTGCCGAGACATGTTCCATTTTGCCTTCCTTTAAGAGCTTTATTAACATGTAGCCTGGTTTGCATAATTCCAGTCTATTAATGGCTAATTGAAGACTAAAATACGCAAAAGGAAGCCACCGGATCAGTGCACTTCAAATAGCTCGACACTGCTCAGCCTCCTGTTGGTGGCAGCCACATCCAGAGTAAGGATCAGGACGCTGAACGTCCTAGGGAGAAAATATATACTTAAGTAACGCTCTCCCACTTAAGTGCACAAAAGTAGCTTGAAGCGTGCCCCCCTGCAGTGAAAGACGTGGAAAATAACCCCCATCCACTGTGCCAGCATGCTGAGATGCACTGCCATGAAAAGAACAGCACAGCCCCATTACAGAAGTGGGAAAGAGGTGGCTCCACTGCTTTCTATCTGGGTGCTGGAGAGTGTGTCTTGAGTACGAGTCTGTCCTTGTCTGATCTCCGGGAAAGTTTTTGTGGGGAGTTCAGAGTACTGCCATCGCCTGTGGCTGTAAACGGGGGTCCGTGCTAACATGAAGGGAACGCAAGGGGGAGGAATCGGGAACACAAGCACTAATTAACAAGCTCCTGCATGCAAGGGCTGACACACACGGACACACGCATGCACATACTTAGACAGACAGACAGACAGACAGACAGACACAGTCGACTGAGTGAGCTTTGACCCATGAGGTGCCTTCCTGTCAGTAAATACACATCACCAAATGGCAAGGCCCTGACCTGGGAAGCATCTTCAAGTGACCCTTTCAACAATAAAAACAAAAACAATGCTTGAACGTTCTATTTGGGCCCCAATCTACTTCCTCTGCATTAAGATAACATATGGAATGTTAAAAAGGAAGCCTTGTGGGGCCAACTATGATGCTGATAATGGAACACTCTTGAAAGGGTCCATACAGAACACACACACACGCAGCCTCATATGTCTTTGTCACTGCAATCACATTAGCACAACAGATGTAGCCGCAGCGTCCACTGGTCAGGGCAGGACGGGACGGCGGTGAGGGGGTGATGCGAGATGACAGGCATTAGGGACGCGCCTCTTCAAGGCCATTACGTCTGCTGCAGGCCAAGCGGTGGAGCGGGGACGTGGGCAGGATGCCAGTGACGCTTGTGACGGCTGCTTAAGCTTACCTTACCTTACTATGAACAGAGAATCACAGGCTCAGTCCCTGCCTCAGTCATTGCAAGCGCCTCTGATTGATCACCACTATGTGGATACTGTTTTTAGAATTGATTTAGAATAAGTGTTAGTTAGTATAATTTGTATTTTAGCATATTCTTTATCTTCTACTGTCCTTATTGCTTAGTTGTGTTTTTATATTATATACTTTAATTACTCTTTCTGCTGTTAAAGAACGTGTTTGTGTTGTCTGTATGCTGCGGAGACCTTGAATTTCCCCTGGGGATCAATAAAGTATCTATCTATCTATCTATCTATCTATCTATCTATCTATCTATCTATCTATCTATCTATCTATCTATCTATCTTAAGGCAAACGAGCCGTACTCGCCGCCCCACACACACTCATATGAATATTACAGAGGACACACGAAGAGAGGAGGAAGAAGAAAAGATGAATAGAGGCAGAGACGCCATCCGGAAGAAAAGGAGAATTTAATGAAGCAAGAGTTCAGGGAGTGACGGAGAGCACGGCAAATGGACATAAAATAAGGTGTGTGGCTGTAGCTGAGAACTTTTTCTGTGATGAGTGCAACTGTCAACACTTGCACAGGAACTCCTCGCAGACTTCTTATGATCCACAAGCCACTCTCTTATCAAGCCTTGACGCCTTAATCATTCACCATGGGAGACGGCTGGCCTTCTAATCCAATCAAATGCGTACGCCATCGTCCATCACCCACAGCCACACCATTAAGGATCAATCAGACTCCTGTTGGTTGAACCCTGGACCACTCTGGACACCTTAATTAAAGGGGTGGGGGTTAAAGCTGGGCCCTGTCCGTCTAGTATCTCCACTCATTTTCATTTGCACTGAGATACTAGTCAGGCTCCTCTAAATACATTTTGCATTCATTTCCCTCAACCACCAGGATGGTGAGGCAATCGGGGATGAGGGATGACGTTAGTTTCAAAATCGAAAGTGGCTGTGGTAAACGGTAGTAGCAGCACATGCACACACACACACACACACACACAAAAATGCAGTCGGAAAAATGTTACAAATGTACATTCATACAGCAAAGGTAACATTGTTTCCTGACGGCGGGCTGATGAGGTTTACTATCAGTTTAAAAAGGTTAGACAAAGTAGGAAGTAACATTAGAAATCCCTGATCAATGTGACTGGTTAGGCTGGGCCTACACTACCGGTCAAAGGTTTGAGGTCATTTAGACATTTCCATTCCACTCCATTACAGACAGAATACCAGCTGAGATCAGTTGCATTGTTTTTAATCAGGGCAGCATTTCAGATTACATTATGTCCTTACATAATTGCAAAAGGGTTCTTGACTGTTATAGAAAGAAATGGCTGATCATTAATGCAATTTCTACATTGCCCATTATCAGCAGCCATTCATCCAATGTTCCAAAGGCACATTCTTTTTACTAATCTGATATCATTTTAATAGGCTAACTGAAAAAACATTGGAGAACTCTTTTGCAATTATGTAAGGACATAATGTAATCTGAAAACTGCTGCCCTGAATAAAAAAAAAAGCAATGTAACTGATGTCAGCTGGTATTCTGTCTATAATGGAGTGGAATGGAAATTTCTAAGTGTCTCCAAACTTTTGACTGGTAGTGTATGTTAATGCAAAGTAAGTTACCTTTTAAACTGCTAGGGTTGGAAACATTTCCCAATTGTGAGTACGAAGTGAGTCTGGTGAAACCAGGCTATGGGGGTTGGACTTGCATCCCACGTCTGCTGTGGCCACCTATAGGGTGCTGGAGCCGCTAATGTAGAAGCTGACTAGCTGCCAGGTGCAGCATCAATTGTGGCATAGCAACGCATCGCTAATATGATATGAACTAGATGTACCGCATAGCGGTACAAAATATGACCGCCGCTCAGTCCTGTACATCCGTTCCGCGAAAATAAATCACACTTCAATTTGTCTCCATATTTTGCTCCATCCCCCACTCTTGAAACTTTTGTGTATGCTTGTTTGGCATGCCTGAGTGTGTGTGTCTTGGCTGCACAGAAAGTAGCCTACTGGTGCTGAAAAGGTGAATAGATTGTAGAATAGCCAAAGAAGATGTAGCATTGTTATAAAACCTTTAAAATCTCAAGTAGGGCAGTTCATCACAGTTCATCCATTGCAACTGGATTGATGAAAGGTCACTTACACCTGTAGGCTACATTGTATTTGGGAAAAGCAAAAGGTATCAGCATAATGTTATTTATTTATTTTTTTTTATGTATTTATAAAACAAAACATCTCTGTCAGTTCCATGCCGTTTTCAACAGCTATCAAAAACAAAGGTAATTTTTGGATGGATGGATTTTTTTTTGTGAATGTTTCTTCTTCTACATAAGATTTTAGTCATCTTTAGTTCATGTAATACTTTATTGTCAATGCACAAATTAAGTAACAGTAGTCTGAAACATTATTGTTAATCCAAAAATTAAGTAACAGTAGCCTAGTCTGAAAGAAAACGCTGTTTTACATCTAACCAGTGGTGCAAATAACTGACATGTCCAAATGGGCCTTGATGAAATGCGCCGCTAGACTGTTCATACACATTTTAGCGGGCCAAAGTTGAAGAGCTTTTGTCCGTTATTGTTAGATTGCAAATATAGGCTGATTCATGTTCCCTTGCATTGTTTAACTGAGGTCCATGGCTAGTCTGGCTTTCATCAGACCAAGCTCAATCTTTTAAGAAATCAAAAAAATAAATAGCGGGCAGATCAGGCTGGGTTCACCCAGCCTAGTCCATAGGCACCGATATTGTTTAATTTTCCGATTGAGATATACACGCTCTGGCTATTCTAAATGCAAAAATGCATCAGGGAGTTATGACAAAGCGGTAACTAACAAACTAGATCCTAATAGAAAGCTGTTAGCTTCCCTAAACTACAGGTAGGATTATAAGGTAGGCCTATTTACAACATAAATTGTCAATAGGCTATGCTGGCGACACAAATAAAATCTCCTTTGAAACCAATGGCTTACATGCTTACAGTATCAAGGGACTTAAACTGTCATATCGTGGCGAAAAAGTTGTAATAACATTCACGCAGCTCCATGAGTCAAGGAAAGCGCTTGAATGAAGTAGCCACTTCTAAATGGGACCCACTACACAGTAGCTTAAGGTGTTTTGCTAAAGCAGCCATAATGAAATGAAGGTGTCATTGTTTGGATACTTCACACACACGTGCTTTTTTAATTTCACAGACTACAACTACCAAGCTGGAATCAAAGCACATCGATTCCCCTCTCACACCCTGCACGCACTTAAAACAAAATAAACAGGCGTCTCAGTCTCACGCATGTATAGGCAAAACTGTATCAGACCGGTGTAGTGTAACGTTGGTAAATCTTCCATTGCACAGAATGATTTTGTAGCACGTGCAATAAATGACAGTCGAAAGATACAAACAGTGCTGCTATACATTTGCTTGGTATAACCGCATTTATAGTTTTCTACAAATGCAATCAATCAAATGCCTCCATCACTCAACCAACGCTAAGGTAACTTTACCTAGGTCCTTATTGATATTACAAGATTAACGTACCTGCAGTAAAAACCAAGCATGTCCGATAAACATCCTCAGATTTATTTCGGCTTCAAGAAGAAATGGGAATTACACTTCATGTGAACATCGTCCTATCCTTATTAGATGTTCGCTGCGGTAAATTACAGTCCTTGTAGGAAGCGTCCATTGTTTTTTCCAACCCACTTTTAACTTCCAACAAAATTACGTCTCACTGCAACGATCGCCATCTAGTGGACAAGCGACTACTTCTCGCCCAATACTGAAAAAATGCAGCCATGATGATGATGATGAATATTTATTTTGGCTTTCTTTTTTAATCCTACTGAATTTGTAATTATGTATCGGCCGTTCTAATACCGATAGTATGTGGGTGCCTGTGTGTGTACATGTGTATATGTGTGCACCGCCATTTACAGGCCAATGAGTGTAGTCACTAAATGTACACATAACCTAATTTTTTTAGACCCCCCCCATGGATGAAATTCTACTTAAACTTGGCATACCCCAGAGAATGCCAGGTCAATCATAGACATAAAATTTGGTGCAGTTCTGAACATCTTAACTGAAGATAGAGGCTGATTAAAGCAGAATAATATTGCATTTTTTTCATTTTTACGGGGGGGTGGGGGTGCAAATCACAAATGAGTGATTATGAGCCAGGTTGATGTGGGCCCTTGAGACCAACATACCATAAAAGATTCTTCATCCTCAGTGCCACGGTTCAGGTAGTTATTTAGGAAAAACTGTTTTTTTTTTTTTTTTTCGGTTCAGGGGCCCAGCACGGGCGGGGTTGGTGGTGGTCCCCGGGACTAAAATGAAATTTTTTCCGTAAAAGTCTAGTGGGGCTACATACCCACCAAATTTCATGTACCCCGTGGTTCGTGTCCCGGTATCAATGACCAAAAATTCAGGGAGTAGATGACGGGAAAATTCTTGAATTGTGTGCATGTGTGCGTGTACAAATTTGTGTTTATGTGTGTGGGGTGTGTGTGTGTGTGTGTGTGTGTGTATGTGCGTGCTTGTGTGTTTGCCTGCGTATGTGTGTTTGTGCATGTGCATGCATGCGTACATATGTCTACTGTGTGAGTATGTGTCATACGTATGATTACTGTAAATGTATGTGTGTGTGTGTGTATCTGTTTATGCACATGTGTGCACATGGAATGGGTTAACATGACCCCTGGAGGCAAACATACGGAAAAAATTGGTCATCCTAGGCCCTACAGTTCTTAAGATATTCACAGAGAACTGTGTCTGCCCTACCCTCCTTTCGGGGGGTCCAGTCCAGCGGGGGAGGGCTACAGATCAAAACGAAGAATGACGGTTCCATGCTATCCATGTGGGGGTACATGCCCACCAAGTTTTGTGTACCCGGTCTTTTCAGTGTCCCGGGAATCCTTGTTGGTGTATGCGTCACTAAATGTACACATAAATTATTTTATTGTAAGGCCCCCCATGAGCGAAAAGTACACAAAACTTGGCATGCATTCGAGGGTGTCATAATGATCCTACACTTTAATTTCGTGCAGTTTTGACCATGTCAGCCAGAGATATTGTGATGAAAACGCCTAATTCTTTGCTTTTTTTAATTTTTTTAACTAGGTGGCGCTATACATGAAATAAGTGGTAATGGGATGGGTTGACATGCCCCTTAAGACCAACATACATAAAAAAGGTGGACCTCCTAGGCCCTACGGTTCTCGAGATATTCACAGAAAACTGTCTCCGCCACCTACAGGCCAGTTGGTGTATAGTAACATAAATTAATTTATTGTGTGGCCCCCCATGAACGGAATTCCACAAAACTTGGCGTGCATACAGAGGGGTGTCATAATGATCCTACACTTCCAATTTCGTGCAGTTTTGACTATGTTAGGTCACAGATACCTTCAATTACAACACCTCATTTTTTACTTTTTTGTGTTTAACTAGGTGGCGCTTATCCATGAAATGAGTGGTTATGGAATGGGTTGACATGGCCCCTTGAGATCAACATAAAAAAAAAAAAAATGGTCCTCCTAAACCATACGGTTTTCGAGATATTCACAGAAAACTGTGTCTGCCCTACCCTCCTTTCGGGGGGTCCAGTCCAGCGGGGGGGCTACAGATCAAAACGAAAAACGATGGTTCCATGCTATCCATGTGGGGTTACATGCCCACCAAGTTTCGCGTGGTACCCGGTCTTTCAGTATCCCGGGACTCATTGACGGAAATTTGGGCATGCGAAAAAAAAAAAAAAAAAAAAAATCTGACTAAACCTATATCACCGCCGCTTCGCTGCGCGGCGGTCATAATAAGAAATGGGCAATCAATCAGTGCCATGAGATTATATAATATGACCATCATCATCAGTGGATTACTGATATTTATGCATTCATTTTCAGCCTGGCAGCATTTCAAATTGGATGAGAGTGGCCAAGGCTTTATTTTATTGGTCTGTGTGAATACTCGAGTTAGGGGTCAGTCCTAAATTACTGAGGAGTTGACCAGGTAATCAGTTGTGAATAATATATGACATGATGTTGATGGGAGTCTCTTCAATCCCTGGGCTGCTGAGCGGCTCACAAAGAGAGCTGGATACGTTGCTGTTCGCTGCTGCGGTGAAATGATGGATCGCCATGGTGACAGCCGTTCCTGAGGTCTGCCGCTGTGCTGAGCGGGCAAAGCAAACCGGATCTGAATGGCTTCATCGCCCTGGCAACCAAGCAGCCCCCTACCTTACTTTTGACTTTGAACCGGGTCATAATTTCTCTCTCTCTCTCTCTCTCTCTCTCTCTCTCTCTCTCTCTCTCTCTCTCTCTCTCTCTCTCTCTCTCTCTCTCTCTCTCTCTCTCTCTCTCTCTCTCTCTCTCTCTCTCTCTCTCTCTCTCTCTCTCTCTCTCTCTCTAATGAATTTGGTGTCTTCAATGGCACAAACACAGAACTCATTCAAACATTCTACCTTTTGAACACTCCCTGGATAAAATCAATTTTAACTTCAACATAATATCTCTTAGTCTTTATCTCTCAAGGCCGCATGAGTCTGTAAGAATGCACTCACACACTCTCTCTCACACTCTCACTCTCACTCTCACTCTCACTCTCACTCTCACTCTCACTCTCACTCTCACTCTCACTCTCACTCTCACTCTCACTCCTCCCTGCCTTCTGTCTGTGCAGGCTGCTCTGTCCCCTGGCTTTGCCCGGTCTGGACCACTGTAGTTTGACTTCAAAGCCCCTCCACCCCCACCTCCCAAACAAACACACCCACACACCCACACACACCACCCTCCTGTCCACCTACACTCCCCACAATCACTCAGCTCTCACTCCCACAGCCTTGAGACACTGAGACGGAGAGAGCCAAGCAGGCTGGAGGGATGTGAGAGGATGAAAGAGTAATTCGACAGACAAACAGAGAAAATTAGATATGAGAGAGGGAGGGAGAAAAGGAGAGAGAGGGGGAGAGAGAAAGAGGGAGGGAGAGAGGGGGAGAGAGAGAGGGAGGGAGGGAGGGAGGGAGAGAGAGAGAGAGAGAATGAGACAGGTGATTCACTCAACTATGAGGTGAAAGTAAGTACAAAGGCTGGCAGGCATGCAGACTTGAGACCAGAGTCCTCTTCCTTCAATCCTACTGAGGACGTGGTACTGACAGGTCTCTTTCTCTCTCGGTCGGTCTCTCTCTCTCTCTCTCTCTCTCTTTCTCTGTCTGATAAAATCAAACCCAACCAGCCAGCTATAAGGCTGAGTCTTGGGTCTGGAAGTCTGAGACTCAAAATGGCCAGACAGACCAGGTCAGGAGGGTAGTGGGTGTCTGTGCAACTACAGTTTGCCCTTTAGTCTCTTAATGGGCATCAGCCATCTTAATGGGCAGACTAGCCACTGGAGACGTCCTCCTTGAATGGGAGCGGTTCCGCAATGAAATGTCACATCTAATCTATCTATAAAGCAAGAAGCGTGCGTGCGTGCCTCCGGTCCGTCCGTGGCACGCATATCTCGCTCACCGTTTGTCAGACTGATTTCAGTGTGTTTCTGATGAACTGATTTTCAGTTCATGAGTAAGTGCAGTGCCAAATTTGACGTTGTTTGAATAAGAAATGCAAAAGATATCGTTAAATATATCGGTAAAAGAAGCACATTGGCTTTCGCCGCTAGCCACTCCACCTCCCACACACCACTGTACTGCAAGCTACCAGTGAGGATAGAAGCAGGGCTTTGGCAGAGCTGGATCAGTGTAGGTTACACGGGTAAAAACTTACATGTCTGACCTCAACAGTAAAGTGAACTCCGCGGATTTTGCAACAACACGCCAAGACACACAGGTATGCAGTGGCTCTTCAAAATGACGTAAAAAATTATGTGCAAAAAACGGACACTTCGAATAGCCCAGGCTACTTTGGACTCTCTTTAAACTTTGAATAAGCAAACGACATTTCCAACTGCAAGGTCTTAAATTGAAACGAGCGATAATGGTACCGAATTAAAGAACGTCTCAGAATGCCACATATGCAAAGCATAACCAGCGACAAGCAACGAGTGGCAGACAGAGTGTGATATCACTTATAGGCCACCAGAGACTGTTTTTGAGTCACACCGTTGCAAATTTCCTATGGTGCATCATTCCACAAAATGGTTTGTTTTCTCTATCATCAAGTTATTCAATAGGCTAAGCATATAGCCTTGACTCAAAACAGCTGTTAGGATTATGTAATTTTGATTTGTAAAAAATGTCACATGTAGCCATGATTAAATTCTGCTCACTTCACATTTATTGTATTATTATATTATCTGTAGGCCTATTCATTATTGAATGCTTACCTGGAATTATGTTTTTCCCTATTCTATTTTCCAAGCAGGCCTACCTGCAGGCATGTAATTGGGCTACAGGAATAGCATGTTTGAACGCGCACTGCACTAGTTACTTAATAACCACATTAGCACATACACAAACACACGCACTGGAAGAAAACCCCTAAAAACAAAACACACACACTGAAAGAAAACCCCTAAAAACCACTTCTCACAGAGGCATTACTCAAAAAGAATTTGCCACTGGTAATATTGCATTGACTTGCTGTTGAACAGGTAGGAATTATTCTAGTTGCAATTGATCCAAGTGATTGTAGTGAACTGCTTATGTGAAGAGAGCTGCATGTGTGAATCAAACTTCCATCCTAGAGGTACGTTATGGGTTTTACAACTCAGAATTCAGTACTGATAATAAACTAGATGTACCGCAGAGCGGTACAAAATATGACCGCCGCCCAGTCCAGCACATTTTTTCCACAAAAATAAATCACGCTGAAAGGCCTATATAATTCTAACTGTCTCACTAAATTGCATTATCCACACTCAATTCTCACTGGTATCTGCTAGACAACAAGTACCAAAACATGATTAGTTCATAGATTTCACATGTAAAATTCATTTTATACAACCCCACCTCCATCTTGCCTGTTCATAATTCTGAGAAATTCTTGAATTGTGTGCATGTGTGCGTGTACACGTTTATGTTTATGTGTGTGTGTGTGTGTGTGTGTGTGTGTGTGCGTGCTTGTGTGTTTGCCTGCGTATGTGTGTTTGTGCATGTGCATCATGCGTACATATGTCTACTGTGTGAGTATGTGTCATACGTATGATTACTGTGAATGTATGTGTATGCGTGTGTATCTGTTTATGCACATGTGTGCACATGGAATGGGTTAACATGACCCCTGGAGGAAAAAATTGGTCATCCTAGGCCCTACGGTTCGCAAGATATTCACAGAAAACTGTGTCTGCCCTACCCTCCTTTCGGGGGGTCCAGTACAGCGGGGGGGCTACAGATCAAAACGAAAAACGATGGTTCCATGCTATCCATGTGGGGTTACATGCCCCCAAGTTTCGTCTACCCCGGTCTTTCAGTGTCCTGGGAATCCTTGACGGAAATTTGGACATGCGAACTGCGCGCCGGTCATAATTACATTATAATGACATTTCTATAGCCAAAAAGTAAAAAGGATTATTGTACTTCTTTGCCAGGCTACAATGTTTAGTAGTTTTGTAGTGCAAACTAAACTTATTCTTTCATGAAAGGAACACACTATATCCAAAATCGCTGCAAAATCAATCCAGCAACCTGTTGGAAAAAGAGCAATCTCTGAAAATCCACAAAAACTAATCTGCAGTCAAAGGGAGGGGGGACCCAAAACAATCACCCTCCACAAACAAACAAAACCAAATTCAAGAAAAAAAAACGTCACAACATGATTGGCCTCAAGTAGCTGCTGCAAAGCATCATCCTGCACATCTCACAGCCAAGCCACAACCACCACTCTCTCAACACCTCTCTCTGCATACATTCCCTCAATCAGCACCCCACATGCAGGCCTTCTGAATGAACCATCTCCAGCCCCCCTGATAAGAGGCAGATAAACAGTGCCCAGTGTGTGCTCTCCCCACCAAACGGCCCCCTGCTGGGAGACACATGGGAGAAGCTCTCCTTCCCCTGGCGTGGCTGTCAGCAGCTCGCACGTCATGTCACGCTCACGGGCGTTGAAATCAGCACGTCAACATTCATCAGCTGTAAATAACAACAGTCAACACGGAGCAAGGGGGGTATGGAGGGGAGGGAGGAGAAAGGACAAAGCGTGGTGCGTGATTGGTGGTGGGGGCGGTACAGCAAAGCAGGAGGAGACACATTCATGAGGGATTACAGTAGAAGTACAAGACTTTGAAGAAAATGGTTGATGCCAAGATAAGTACCACTTACATTACATTACATTACATTACATTACATTTGGCTGACGCTTTTTAACCAAAGCGACTAACAACATGGTAAACAGTACGTTTTTAGAACAATTCTCACAATTTTAGGACAGTTTAAAAAAAACAAAAACATTAGAGTACAGTAAGAAAAGTCGTCGGTGAGTGCTGTTTTTAACAGTTACTTGTCAGTTTAAAACGGCTGGTGAGTGCTAGGATCAGTAAGACTTGTTGTAAGTGTTGCTATGAGAGTAGGTGTTCTCTAAAGAGCTGGGTATTCAGGAGTTTTTTTTGAAAGTGGAAAAGGATGTCCCCTGCCCTTGTAGGAACTGGCAGTGTGTTCCACCAACGAGGAACAACAGATGAGAAAAGTTTGGATTGGCTTGAGCGTACTGGTGGTAGAGCTTGGCGCCGATTAGGTCAGAGGGGCGCAGCCGGTCTGGAGGTAGTGTAAGTCTGTATGAGGGCATTCAAGTAGGTGGGAGCAGAACCGAGACTACTTTGTAGGCAAGCGTTAGAGACTTGAATTTGATGCGGGCCGCCATAGGTAGCCAGTGTAGCTGGATGAGCAGCGGGGTAACATGTGCCCTTTTGGGTTGGTTGTAGACCAGGCGCCCGGCCGTTCTGGATCATCTGAAGTGGTTTCACTGGCGCAGGCTGGGAGACCTGTCAGGAGGGCATTGCAGTAGTCGAAGTCGTGAGATGACAATTGCCTGAACCAGAAGTTGGGTAGCATCTTGAGTCAAGTAAGTCCTGATTTTTCCGTGATGTTGTAGAGTGCAAAACGGCATGCCCGGCGACTGAGGCAACATGATCCGAGAAGTTTAGTTGGTTGTCAAGAACAACTCCTAGATTTCTTGCAGTCCTGGTCGGTGAAACAGACAGGGAGTCAAATTTGATGTTGATGTCGTGGTGTATGGTAGGTTTAGCTGGGATGACCAGCAGTTCAGTCTTTGAGAGGTTCAGCTGGAGGTGGTGTGCCTTCATCCATGTAGCTATGTCTGAAAGGCAATCCGAGATCCGTGCTGAAACCAGGGGGTCGTCAGGTGGAAAGGACAGATAGAGCTGTGTGTCGCCTGCATAGCAGTGGTATGAGAAGCCGATGCGAACGGATAATCTGTCCCAAGGAGGTGGTGTAGATAGCAAGAGGAGGGGCCCAGCACTGATCCCTGGGGACCCCTGTGGTTAGATGGTGAGGTGCGGATAGCTGACCAAGCCATGATAACGCTAAAACGAGCGCCCTGTGAGGTAGGATTCAAACCAGGAGAGAGCAGAACCGAGATTCCCATGTCAGCGAAAGTATAGAGAGAAGGATACGGTGATTAACCGTGTCAAAGGCAACCCGATAAGTCAAGCAGAATGAGTACTGATGACCGGCGGTCGCCCTGGCTTCTTTAAGGCTTCTGTTACAGACAGCAGAGCCGTTTTCGTAGAGTGGCCGCTTTTGAACCCAGACTGATTTGGATCCAGAAG
This sequence comes from Alosa alosa, assembly GCF_017589495.1. Classification (NCBI taxonomy): domain Eukaryota; kingdom Metazoa; phylum Chordata; class Actinopteri; order Clupeiformes; family Clupeidae; genus Alosa; species Alosa alosa. The sequence continues at coordinate 13,031,685 of NC_063208.1, forward strand.
GTTGTTCTGTGAAAGGAAGTCAGAGACCTGTTTGAGAGACTGCTCGTTCAATGCCTTTGGATAGGAAAGGCAGTAGTGAGACAGGGCGGTAGTTCTCGACTTGAGCAGGGTTGAGAAGCTTTCTTAAATAACGGTGTTACCGGGCCATTTTGAACGCTGTTGGAAATGTGCCGGAGGTTAGCGAGGCATTGATCACATGTGTGATAGCTGGAGCGATGGTCGGGCTGATGGACTGAAGTAGGCTCGTAGGTATAGGGTCCAGCGAGCATGTGGTAGGACGGCTGCATGTCAGGAGTCTGGACACTTCATTCTCGAGAGAGGCGTGAATGCTGAAAAAAGATGTTCCAGCAGTCCCTAGAGGTTGTAGGAGTGCGGTATCTGAGCCAGATGCGTTGAGTGGGCATGTAGAGAATTTACTGCTGATTGCCGCCACTTTGTTTGTAAAAAATGAGGCGAGGGTATCTGCAGTAAGGCTGGATGGAGGAGGAGGCAGCTGAGGGTTGAGTAGCGATTTGAAGGTTGAGAAAAGTTTTCGAGTGTCTGTAGCGCTGTTGATTTTGTCATTGTAGAAAGCAGTCTTAGCAGCAGTGATGCTGGCTGAGAAGGAGGTCAGAAGTGTCTGGTAGTAACCTTACAAAGGGCATCCATATGGGATGCAAGAATGGTGGTTGACAGTCTGACACTGAGGCAAATTGACACCGCACTGAAGACTTCAGTTTTTCTCTTTTGACAGGGGAGATGCTTGGACTCCTGAGGAAAAGGACGAGTGGGAGAGCTCACACCTGTAGCCATTACACCTCAATGTGCAGCGAGACAAGCGCATTTCACATTGGCCTGTGAGCTGTGCCTGTGGAAGAGATCTCACACACACACACACACACACACACACACACACACACACAGGCGAGGGATTTTCAGTGCATATTTCAGAGCGTAAGCGAGCAGCACCGCCCCTTTATTATCAGTGGTCTTCTGTTCGCATGCCCATCAAAACCACCACAGGCGTAAGGAGAGGCATTCCTAATGACCCCGGGGAGACCGTAGCCTTCCGGAAACCCTAATGCCCCTCTTGGAAAAGCAGAGGAGGACGAGCGGCTGGAAGAGCTCTCTTGGGCCTGAGAATTCCGAACGAACTCCACGGAGCTGCAGCGCGGCCGAGGCCAGAGATGAGGGAAAGATCCAAGGAATCTGAGGCGAGGGGGGGTGCATGCAGTCACGGGGTCCGGACGAGAAGACATTCCCGTTATCGCATCACAAGGAGGGAATTCTTTTTGAGCAGGTATTGAAATAGGAGTGAGAAAGGAGGCAGACACAGAAGAGGGGAGACAGACAGAAAGGGATTAAAAAAAAAAATTTAAAAAAAGAAAGAAAAGGAAACAAAAAACCCAACACAAAACCAAACAAAGAAGATAAAAATAAAAAGAGATCGAGAGGGAAGGATAAGCAAGAAAGTGAAACAGAGTCCCCAGGGGCCTCCTTGGCCTTCGGACGGTGGTGAGTGCTGCTCCATCTTAAATCTTTCATCAGTCAGCCTAACACACGATGAATCTTTTATTCCTTTGATATCAGAAAAAAGCCGATAATTTATTCTCCCGCCATCACCAGCCGGCGCAAACAACACACACTTCACACTCGGCTGCCTCGGGCACTGAAAAACAGGAACAGGCAGTAGTGTACATGCACACACAAACGCGTGCACACTCACACACACACACACACACACACACACACGAGCACACATCATACATGCCCCGCATCACAGACAGGCATAACCACACGTCACCCTCACCATGCATGAATGGCGCACACACATACACACCCACCCACATTCTGGGGGCAAACCCAGAACATTAGGTCTCTCCCACATTTCCAAAATGGCTTTAGGTCCTCTGCGGTAATCGCTTGTCTCTGAATGAGCGTACGCAGGGGAAGCCACGACGAGGGCAGGCGCTGGGCACGGGGCGGTTATGGGCCACGGCTCTCGTAAAAACACGGCCGGCAAGCGCATCTCTGCTACGGTGAAATCAGACAATTACGCTTGATGTTACCGGAACAGTGGGTAGATGGCTCTACCTGGGGCGTTTAGTGACAGGGCATTGCAATGTCTATCTCTCATGTAATTTACGTGTGAGATACTATTGGGTTTGTGGTGTGTGTGTGTGTGTGTGCATACACATGTACTGTATGTGTGTTTGTGTGTGATTACAGACACGGAATGTGTGTATTCAATACTGCTGCTCCCTCCTGTTTGCTTATGCTGTCTACCTGACCACCTATGCGAATGTGCATTTTATGTCCTGATGCGTGCACATATGTTTCAGTGTATAGGATGTTCAAAGGTCGCTGAATACCTCAAATAGGAAGAATACCTGAGAAAATAAGTAAAGCTGTGTGTGTTTCTATGTGTGTGTGTGCACGACATGACATGATGAAGTGTGGAAAAATGTATGCGTGTGTGCGTGTGCGCGTGTGTGTGTGTGTGTGTGTGTGTGTGTGTGTGTGTGAGAGAGAGAGAGAGAGAGAGAGAGAGCAAAACAGACACAAAGACATGAAAGGGTGGCGTGTGGTGTGTATTGCAGTTTGGGGAACAGTGTCAGTGTGCATCAGTGCATCTTCCAAGGACTGGTGGAGTTTTAAAGGCCAAATGCCACAAAAGTCAGTTGAAACACACAAACACATACCTGCACACATCCACACCAAATCATACTTTAAGCATTAGTCAACCATGACAAAAAACCTTTCAATCATCATGACAACAACACTAAATAAAATGGAATAAAATGAAGTGAATGGACTAAATGAAATGAAATGAGGGGAACGAGAATGTGAGAAATGGCGAGAAACAGGTGAGAGATGGGGAAAAACAGAGAAAAGTTGAACTTGAAAGGGACAGATAAAAAAAAGCAAAGCCTCCTTTGGTGCAGCATCCTCAAACAGAACTTTCATATCCACTGATAAGGTAAACATTCACCTGTTCAAGGACACCTGTCAGTCAAACAACACAGACAGTTGTGGAGATCACACACACACACACACACACACCCACACACACACACACACATCATCATCATTGTGTCACACTATTAATATGCCAAACAGACACAAACACACATCAACGCAAAACACAAATATCACATGTTAAACACACATCGCTGGTCAACACTCTTCCAGTGTTCATTCTGACAAGGTAAGAGGCTTCTCTACCTGTTCCTCCAACTGTTTCCATGTGCTACATGCTCCACCAGGGAGGAGGGGAAAACAAAATAAAGCAAGAACAGAGAGAGAGATAAGTAAAAAAGGGAAAAAACAAAGGGAAGATGAAAGAGTGGGGACGGACCAAACAGCCAAGGAGTCCAACAAGCGAGGGAGCGGACGGAGAGAACAAGCCCGGGTGGAGAGGAAAAACAAGGGAAGCAACGACAGAAACACATTCAAGAGGCGTTCAGGGACAGAGGCTTTATATATTCATTTATTTATCTGTGTGAAGTAGTCTGTGTGTACAGTATGTGTATGTGAGAGAGAGAGAGAGAGAGTGTGTGTGTGTGAGAGTGAGAGAGTGAGAGTGAGAGAGAGTGAGAGAGAGAGAGAGAGAGAGAGAGAGAGAGAGAGAGAGAGAGAGAGTGAGTGAGTGAGTGAGAGAGTGAGTGAGAGTGAGACTGAGAGAGAGAGAGAGAGAGAGAGAGAGAGAGAGAGAGAGAGAGTGTGAGTGAGTGAGTGAGTGAGTGAGTGAGTGAGTGAGTGAGTGAGTGAGTGAGTGAGTGAGTGAGTGTGTGAGTGAGTGAGTGAGTGAGTGAGTGTGTGAGTGAATGAGAGAGTGAGTGAGTGTGTGTGTGTGTGAGTGAAAGAGAGAGTGATGAGGCAAGTGAGAATCCAACAAATTAATTCCCTTAGTCCGAAATACTTGTAACAATAAAACAACTTGAACCTCAAGCAGTGTCAAGCTTAATGTGAACTCACCATGACGACTAACTGAAGCGTCACTGCCACCTCCTAATGGGATGTGACTAACAGGCCTTTGTCAAATCTCAGGGCTTTCATTAACACACACACACACACCGAACACGTCGCCAAACACAAAGACAGCACATCTTACAAGTGGCTATGCAAAACACATCACATTAAACCTCAGAGGATGGAGACGGAGAGAAACCGAGAAAGACCGGTCAGCAAAGTTGGGGGAGTTTTAAAGAGCTTTAAAGAAGTGAATGAATGAGAGTAATTACTGAATAAATGTCAGTGTGACAAGAAAATGACTCTGCGTTTGGCTTGGGTAGACCACTTAAGTGCCATCCTAAAGCGCTTACCAGAGAGAGGCGCTGAAGGAAACAAGAGAACAATAGAAAAGGTCAAATGGCTCCTGGGAAATTGATGTTGGATACAAGACAAGAGAAGCAGAGAGAGAAAGAGAGAGAGAGAGAGAGAGAGAGAACGAGAGAAAAAGAATTATGAAAGAAAGAAAGAAAGAAAGAAAGAAAAAAGAAAGAAAGAAAGAAAGAGAGGGATCAACACATCTAAGAGCAAACTTGGCTTGTTAGCATGCAAACTCATGCACACCAAGAGCTATGCAGCCACTTCATACATCATGGCCACTGCACAGAATTGGTTGTTTATCTCATTATAACAGAAAAAGCGCCCCTTCTGGCTAAGTGTACCCCAAACATCACCACAAAAGCCCAGCTGACATTTTCTTCAACAAATAATATGATGCCAACACAGTGGTGAACAGAACTAGTGGCCTTGTTGTCGGGCTTTCATGGAAGGAAAGAAGGAAAAAAGGCAGAGACAGACCTCAGGATCTCAGATCTTCAGTTTTTGACCAAAATTATCTTCTAGCTCAGTGTGATTGAGGTGTAACAGCTGAAAGCTTTGGATCCCTACAGAGGATTCGACAATCGACACAGCACAACTTCAGACAGAACTTTCTCAGTGTTCTCAATTCTGAATGACGCATTTTATGAAAGACGTCAGAAGAGGTGGATGGTCATTACAGGCTAAACATAGCCCCTGTCTATCCACTTTTCACATTATGAGGCCTTTCATGTCGGACTTTTCTCTTGCTCTCCATCTCTCTGCCTCCCTCCATCGTGTCTGAGGAGATGCTAATCGTTAGCACGACAACCGCCGCTGTGCTCGGCGTGAACGCTTCACTGGTCACCCAGCGGGAGATTCTCCAGATGATGAGGGGGCCTTGCCAGCCACAAAGGGCAGGCAACAAGCGGCGCTGGAGTGGGAGATGACTGCAATCAGAGAATGGCCATGGAGGCGGAGGAGAAGGATAGATGAACGAGGGATGGAGGAGGCGGAGAAGGATAGATGAACGAGGGATGGAGGAGGAGGAGGACAACCAAGAGGAGAGTTGGATGAGGTCAGGAGTCACTCGCTAGCTCCTGAAGGAGTTTTTCATCCATTCATCTGTCCATCTATCAATCCCATAAATTACTCGAGAGACTAAAGTTGCATACTTCTTTGTGCACAGGTCCCCATCCATCTTTCTTTCTTTCAATTCCTCAACTTAACTGCTGAAGAGGAAACTTATTCACACATTTAACCATCCAGAGGAAAATCTCACTGTGACTGTTTTCTCCATACAGGCATCAATCTGTCTGTTAACTAAATGAGACTGATCTCTCACTCCTAACTTTCTCTCTTTTGAAAGCGTTTAAATGGGCAGAGCTGTCTGGTCTAATCGTGGTGGAATCAGTGCTTGGTATGGCTGACTGGTCTGTCTTTTAGGATGACAACACAGCCCCAGTAGAGGGTATGGGGGGAAACTTTCTGTGGCTGTTGATGTCTCTGATCCCGTGGCCAACTCAAACAGAGCACGAAGCCCACCATGGAGCGCGAGATGAAGCTCTCACTGACTCGAGGAAGAGCGGATCATATTAGCGGGGTAGAGCACAGGATAGTGGTTTACTGAAGGGCTAATGGTTGGCGTGACAAGAGAGCTGCCCAAAATAGCTTAAATCACAGAGTGATTCTCAGAGAAGATGTATTATGTGTGTCTTGAATAGAATCTTCCTCTCTTTCTCTCCTTGCTGGGGCTGGGTACGAGTACTTAAATGCACAGAAATTAGCTTTAACACAATCATGATATGCATGCGAGTGATAGAGAGACAGGCAGGAAAAGAGAGAGAGAGACAAAAAGAGAAAGAGAGAATGAGTGAGTGAGTGAAAGAGAGATATTTTACAGCATAGGTTATGAGCAGAGGGAGAAGCAGCTAGGCTGGAAGAAGCTTAATTGGCGGTACAGGTCTGGTGTTGATAACTGGCTTGTTCCAGTTCGCTTTTTGTTTGCTTACACAACAAGAAGGTGTCCCAGCCAATGGCAGCTTATTATTTCAGCGAGCTCTGTCTGCATTTCCACTCAGTCCACAATCACAGCTGACAGCTCGATTGAGAGAGAGAGAGAGATAGGACAAATAGAAAGAGGGCCGCCCTTCAGTCTTTCCTGCTACAAACCACGAGACAGCCATGGAGAACAGAAGGGAGACTATTCCAAGTCACGACGACACAAATACAAAAGCACAGAAGCACTCAGCACAAGGCCCATCCTAACGCTGTTTAGAAACAACAAACAAACAATTATACCCCCAAAACCATCCTGGATCAAACCCTCCACACTGGACTTTATGGGAAATGACAGAAAAGCAATAACTCACTGGCCTGACACACCAGGCAGTTCTTGTAGACTGTTGTTTCGGTGGCAACTAAATCAATGAAGTAACCAAAGACTGATCTATCCATTCATCGTGCACGGCTGTCAAATGGATTGGTTACGCCTTGTGTTGTGTCACCTGCTTTTGAAGCCTTAATTATCGCCAAACTAGCCAAGGCTAGCAGAAGTCAAAACAAGCAAGGCAGGAAGAGAGACAAAAATAACAGCATGGACTAGAACGCACTGAGCTGGAACGCACTGAGCTCTATCAACGATAGGTCATGTCAGTTGACATTAATAGGTTTTGAAATTGTTTTTAAATTAGCCTACCGCCGTGACTTATTCTCTTTCAATGTCAAGCCAGTGGGGATAAACATTTTCAATTATTTGTTTGTTATTCATGTTCCTGCACTTCAGTGACTTCTCCTGGCTGTACCACAAAAGCCTACACTGTGCTCGCTCTCATGATGGTGCCAATAGAGGGGATGGTGATGGTGGTGATTTTGTCATGCGGGGCAAAAGTGGCCCCTGAAGGCACCCATTACCAGATGCCTACAATTATGGGGACACCTGGAGGTCAGGACAGTATGACAAGGGAAGACACGAACCAGCCTCTGCAGAGACCTGGAGGAGGATCTTGACATGATTCCTCTCAGCATGGTGGAGTTATTTTCTTTACTGTTTCCTCAACTGAAAGGCTGTTTCCTATCTAGGCTGTTTCCTACCTGCCAAACCACCTCTAAGAAATGTCCAGAAATCTCTGGGTGCCAGTCTGTAAAATGCCAGCTATTGAAGCAAACAGAGCTGGCTGAACTGTCAGTATGGACTTGAGTTTTTCCATTCAGACGCCATAGAGAGGTCTTCGGAGATGGGGCAAAACAAAGCCACTAATAATAATGCTGTGCTCCCCCATGGAGGGGAAAAAGATTCCAATTCGCTTAAATAAAAACATATCACAAACATGCTGGTTCACCGGCTCAAGCAGTCAAAGCCCTTAGACAAGCAAACGCCTGCAAACTCATTACGACAGAGCAATGCTACAGGAAGCAGGAGAAGAGGAGAAAAGGTGGGTGGACACAGAAAGGAAAGGCTGGAGGGGGACTGGTACTGACCAGATTTCCTTTGGAAATAAAAGAGGAAGAAGGGAGGGAGAGGTGGAGGGAGACGGAGGGAGAGGTGGAGGGAGAGGTGGAGGGAGACGGAGGGAGAGGTGGAGGGAGAGGTGGAGGGAGACGGAGGGAGAGGTGGAGGGAGACGGAGGGAGAGGTGGAGGGAGACGGAGGGAGAGGTGGAGGGAGACGGAGGGAGAGGTGGAGGGAGACGGAGGGAGAGGTGGAGGGAGACGGAGGGAGAGGTGGAGGGAGGTGGAGGGAGAGGTGGAGGGAGAGGTGGGGAGAGGTGGAGGGAGGTGGAGGAGGCGGAGGAGGTGGAGGGAGAGGTGGAGGAGAGGTGAGGAGAGGTGGAGGAGAGGTGAGGAGAGGTGGAGGAGACCTGGAGGAGGATCTTGACATGATTCCTCTCAGCATGGTGGAGTTATTTTCTTTACTGTTTCTCAACTGAAAGGCTGTTTCCTATCTAGGCTGTTTCCTACCTGCCAAACCACCTCTAAGAATGTCCAGAAATCTCTGCGTGCCAGTCTGTAAAATGCCAGCTATTGAAGCAAACAGAGCTGGCTGAACTGTCAGTATGGGACTTGAGTTTTTCCATTCAGACGCTCATAGAGAGGTCTTTGAGATGGGGGCAAACAAAGCGACTAATAATAATGCTGTGCCCCCATGGAGGGGGAAAAAAAAGATCACCTGCTTAAATAAAAACATATCACAAACATGCTGGTTCACCGGCTCAAGCTTGGTCAAAGCCCTTAGACAAGCAAACGCTCTGCAAACTCATTACGACAGAGCAATGCTACAGGAAGCAGGAGAAGAGGAGAAAAGGTGGGTGGACACAGAAAGGAAAGGCTGGAGGGGGACTGGTACTGACCAGATTTCCTTTGGAAATAAAAGAGGAAGAAGGGAGGGAGAGGTGAGGAGAGGTGGAGGGAGACTTGAGGAGAGGTGGAGGAGACCTGGAGGAGGATCTTGACATGATTCCTCTCAGCATGGTGGAGTTATTTTCTTTACTGTTTCCCTCAACTGAAAGGCTGTTTCCTATCTAGGCTGTTTCCTACCTGCCAAACCACCTCTAAGAATGTCCAGAAATCTCTGCGTGCCAGTCTGTAAAATGCCAGCTATTGAAGCAAACAGAGCTGGCTGAACTGTCAGTATGGGACTTGAGTTTTTCCATTCAGACGCCATAGAGAGGTCTTTGAGATGGGGAGACAAACAAGCGACTAATAATAATGCTGTGCCCCATGGAGGGGAAAAAAGATCACCTGCTTAAATAAAACATATCACAAACATGCTGGTTCACCGCTCAAGCTTGGTCAAAGCCCTTAGACAAGCAAACGCCTGCAAACTCATTACGACAGAGCAATGCTACAGGAAGCAGGAGAAGAGGAGAAAAGGTGGGTGGACACAGAAAGGAAAGGCTGGAGGGGGGACTGGTACCTGACCAGATTTCCCTTTGGAAATAAAAGAGGAAGAAGGGAGGGAGAGGTGAGGAGAGGTGGAGGGAGGTGGAGGAGAGGTGGAGGAGACCTGAGGGAGAGGTGGAGGGAGAGGTGGAGGAGACGAGGGAGAGGTGGAGGGAGAGGTGGAGGGAGAGGTGGAAGGAGAGGTGGAGGGAGACGGAGGGAGAGGTGGAGGGAGAGGTGGAGGGAGGTGGAGGAGACCTGGAGGAGGATCTTGACATGATTCCTCTCAGCATGGTGGAGTTATTTTCTTTACTGTTTCCCTCAACTGAAAGGCTGTTTCCTATCTAGGCTGTTTCCTACCTGCCAAACCACCTCTAAGAATGTCCAGAAATCTCTGCGTGCCAGTCTGTAAAATGCCAGCTATTGAAGCAAACAGAGCTGGCTGAACTGTCAGTATGGGACTTGAGTTTTTCCATTCAGACGCCATAGAGAGGTCTTTGAGATGGGGAGACAAACAAGCGACTAATAATAATGCTGTGCCCCATGGAGGGGAAAAAAGATCACCTGCTTAAATAAAACATATCACAAATGATGTCTAAGTGGGAAGCTACACCAGGCGGGTAACTGAAGCGTTCCGTTAGCGTTGGGTCTGCTGCAACAATTAGCTTCCACTGTAATCAATGGAAGTAGCTACACCAGACGGATAGCTGCATGTACGCTCGAGAGAAAAAAATAGAACAATCTTTTGGGCCCCAGCTGTGGCGCCAACTGGCTGGGGCACCTGTATCTAAGCTGCGACCGGGTTCGATTCCGCCCGTGGTCCTTTCAGGATCCCACCCCTGCTCTCTCCCCACTCACTTCCTGTCACTCTCCACTGTCCTATAATTAAAGGCATAAAAAGCCCAAAAAAATATACTTTAAAAAAAATAATAAAAAAATAGACCAATCTTCTAAAAGGCACGAACGGAACGCTTCAGTTACGCACCCGGTGTAGCTTCCCTGTAAGTGCGTGTGTATGTGTGTATGTGTGTGTGTGTGTGTGTGTGTGTGTGTGTGTTTGGTGTGGAGTTCCTGAGGCCCTGTGGTTCTCTCTGGAGGGGGCCCAGATGGATACATCCCCCATTCCTGCTGCCTTCAGGCGCATCCCACCTGAACTAGACACCACGCCCGGAAACGGGAGACAGGCCAGGCAAAGGGAGACAGGTGTCTGGAAGTCTACCTGGCTGGACACACTCAGACTACCAACAGACGGGTGTGTTGGTGAGATTGTTTTGTGTGTGTGTGTGTGTGTGTGTGTGTGTGTGTGTGTGTGTGTGTGTGTGTGCTGATTCGAGAACATGAGCAACAAGACTGTAGCAAGATGGTTACATAAAATCCCAGCCCTCCGTCTGTCTCTTCCTGATAGCATGCCAGGGGTCTTACCTTGGCTCGCTGCCCGACAGACTGTCTCCATCGCTGGGTTGCGTCTGGCTCCCCTCCTCCCTGGCGCTGGGGCCTGGGATTTGCTGCTGGTGCTTAACTGCCAAACTCTGCTGGCTTGTCTGAGGTCTCTCCTCTGGCCCTTCGTCCTCATCTTCATCACCACCACCACCACCGCCACCGCCGCCACCGTCGCCCCACCTCCATGTTCTCGTCCTCCTTTCCCTGCTCGTCACTCTCGTTATCACTCTCCTCGCCCAGCATGTCATCAACCTGCAATAAGACGATCAGAATGAGATTAAGTGGAACAACTCAGTTTTTATGGGTCGACATGGGAGTGTCATGAGTAGACAGGCTGCTTGACATTGCACTTGACAGTGTGAATTTGTTTTAAAAAGGTTCACAGCACTTCTGTTCCACAAAGAACAAAACAAAGAAGCAAAGAAAACATTTATAAATGGACTGAATTTTGTACATATATGTTTCATATCACACTTGCATGAATGGTGCCAAAGTGTCATACTACCATACTACAACTGATATCTGACAACATTTCTGATACTGGCACAAGACACAAGTGCAAGGTTAGCCACTGTATCACTGATGCTGGTAGTGTAACCGATCCTAACCCTTTCCATGAACACCAACCACTTCCACGCGTGCACAATGACCACAATCAAGTTTTCAAACAAAGACAAGACAAAAGGTTCTACTCATAATTCACATTTGACTCACTTTGTCTATACCCGGCACTCTACTGTTTGACATCTTTATGCGACATGTAAGCGTCTTTGATTCACACTCCTGCAGCTTTTAATGACATGTCGGTACTCTGCCCGTGGATCTGGCCTCTCTAGCGCCGAAGCTTAATTACTCCACTCTCCCAGACGAACGACAAACACGTTGCCCGTCCCCTGATACCACTTACGGCGGTGGCAGAAATACTGGTGGACACGTTCAGTGAGTTCACAAGGAGATAAGGGAAGGAAAGGAACAAAAGGGACCGTGCGACCAGCAAAACTTTGTTCTCGCTTTGTTACATTTATACACTTATTTCGATAACGAGAGAAATGTTCAATTAATCTTAAAAGCAGGCTCAGTGAGGAGGAACGCTGCGTTAACGCTTGGTTGTGTGTCCTAAAGGGATGGAATTCCCTGGGTACTGCAGGAATATAATTACGTGTATCTGATTTGATCGCCTCCTTCAATAAAGACTCTAAACTCCGTGGAAAATTCCTGCGCAGACTCTAAGTCTTACTTGGTAGAGAAGAAAAAAACATACTGCAGCCTATTTAATAACATTAACATGATATAAACCAGATCTCTGCATTAGATTACATAGAGACTTTCCAGCTGTGAGAAATCGTCAGCATTTAATTCATTCTTTTTGTTCCACAATTGACTAATTTCTCGTTTAAATCCTCAGCAGCTGTTCATGAATTAATATTTCTTGGCAAAATATTTCTGTGGCCACCGGTTTTACTTTTCCCCATCTCAGCACAGCAGGCTGCCTATGAGACCATAAACACTAGCATGTTCAAGACCAGCCCCTCCATCACGACCAGCGCGTGGATCCATTGATACGGTCTGATATCGACCACTGGGAAATGTATCATTCCCACAAGGAGCTTTATTCTCTGTGTCATCTGAAAACCAACAAGTCAGGGCCCTGGATCATGGGAATGGAACTGGTTAATGAGAAAATAGGATAATTAATAAGGTTCTGCGCGAGGTCAGTCATGTCAGTCATGAGGTCATGTCATGTCACCAGGGCCGTTGCACCTACAACTGTAAAGCCATTTCTTATTTTGTTATCAACCTTTTATTGATTTGAGGGGAAAAAAAGGTCAATCTTGCCAATAAACATGGGGTGCTGTGGTCCTAATAAACATGGGGTGCTGTGGTCATTATTTTCCCATTAATGCAGCCTTCGCACAGCCACATACTAACATATCACTGCCAGCAGAAACTTGGCCCTGAAGGGAATAATTTTATATGACCGTTTCTTGCCCCAGACTAGGTGGAGGCTTAGCCACATTTACATTTAGAGGGTATTCTCTTTCTCCCTTTGATCTATTAAATGCAGATGTAGGTGTGAAATGCTCCCCACTGGCTCCTACCAGCTGTCCACAATCTCCTCTTTGGGTTAAACAAAGACCTGGGTTAAACTTTAGCTGAATTATATGTTTGTGTCATTAACTGTAAATGTATTCATGTTTGGTATCATTTTTATAGTCTCAGTACAAAGAGTACAATGAATTAAGTGTAAGAATGTTTAGAACATCCTGTATAACATTTCTACCTGAGGCCTTCTAATATGTTAAATAGTAAGTGGGTGTGTGTAGGTGTGTGTAGGTGTGTCTGGGTGTGGCTGATGGAAACGGGCGGAAGAGAAAGCCAATCAGAGGGGCGTTGTACCTGATCACCACGTGAACCACACCCTTGCAAATTGAGCATAAAAAGGCCAGCCTCTTCCGGTAGTCTTTAGAAGAGAATATTGAGAATCTGGTGAAATCCATGATGGGCTGACACAAACATGTATTTTTTTTCTCCTTGAGGGGCACTGGCCCCTCATTGAAAAGAATAAAGCCTGGATCCTGATCTTGCATCGTCCTGATTGAGTCTCAAGAGAAATATGGTAGTAAAAATATACCATCAGCCCAGAGGTGGTTCTGTAATTAACCAACAATCTTTATTTCCCCACTGGCAGGAGGAAAGGTTAATAGAAAGGGAAATGAATGAGAGGAAAATGACGGACGCATCCCAGAGGTCTGAGGAGTGTTTGGCTGAGTATAAGTGGGTGAGCAATACATCCCATCCCATAATGACAATGAAGCTTGGCAGAAACTGTGACAAGTGGGTTTCATACTGGTTGAATGAAATTACACCAAATTCAACCTCTTTCACGCAGCACCTAACAAGTAGCGCTGACAACAGATGTTGACAGAGCGGTTGGGGCTGCCCATGAAAATATTATTAGCGAATCCATCCATCACCACAGGATCCAAGGCCCATCCAGGGTTGTGGGGGAAATTATGGTAAAATGGCCTGCTAAACTAACCAAGGAGCCTTTGTTTTATTTTCCAGAGAATAATTAAAAAATATATATACACATTGTGAGTTAGCTCACAGCCAATTACCAAAACTTAGAAGATCAGTATGACAAAGAAGAAGATTTTTTTTAAAGAAAGAGAGAGCAAGAGAATCTGACAGCCACAACCTGCACTGTACTACTAAGATGTTACCATCATTGTTAACGAGCTGGAACAGTGGCACTTGAACTGGTTTGGATTGTGTTTGATTGGATTGTGAAATGGCACAATGGCTCATGATCATTAAACGGCAACCCACATTTTATGGGATTCAAAGCATAAAACAAGCATAAACAGGCCCTACTTTTCCCACTTTTCTATTTAGAATTATTACATTTAGATCATAGACTATATTGTAGCCTACTAACCTCAAAGCCAGCTATCAAAAATTACTCAATACACGTGTTGGCACCATATTGTAGTCAGAGTGCCACTGCCACCTACTGCCCTTTCTTGGTAGGCCTGCTGGTTGTAAATACTAAAATCTGTCGCCTATGTTTGCCAAAGGTTGCGATGACCTATAACACACATACAGCCCCTAGTTACTGAGGAACAGAGTAGCCTATTAGCCTGGTTAACACCAGACCGCTTCTCAAATCACAATTGAGACTGAGTGGTTCTGGAAAGGCTTCATTGACTTACGACTTTCTGGGGCGTAACAAGCAGTGAAATTAAACTTAAATTGTTGTATTAAATTCTTACCCAATCGTTTCAGAGGCAGTAGTACAAAGACTTTTGTACTACTGCTTTGTTTAGGAAAAAACGATTTAAGCCCTCCTTTTGAAGTCCCACGGCACACAGATGATTTACAGAACCACCTCCCATGCGTCTTGTTGCTTCTGACAGGTGCTGCATTACAGTGCTGCATCACGACGACAGTCAGATACTATGAGGGAGCAGCCTGTACATCATTGAATGGCAGCTCCTCCACGACTGTCCTTCAGTCGCCAGGTCGACGCCAGCTTTAATGGTTGGCATCGATCTGTCAGAGGAAAGAGTCGACGCCTGTGACGAAACGGCAATGTATTCCCAATTTCCAGGTGGAGTTTATTCCACACACAGTTTAAGGGATAGAGAGTTTAACTAATTGCCTTTGAACAGGACATGGATTGATATATGATGTGTGCATCTGGGAGAATGAAGGAAAGAATGGGGATGGTTGCAAATGGAAAAACGCAAGATGTTTCAATGTTACAGTTCCCTTACACAATGTCTCTCTGCCCAGGAGAAACAAAGGGGCTAAAAAAGCTTGAAAGCTCAAGACATTTGATGACAACGGTTTTATCTTGGTCTAGATAAGTTTTTTCTTTTCAATTTTTCTTTCTAGATAAGAAAAATTGCTCATTAACATGGTATAATATAGGGCAGAATCCGACAGATCTCCTTCTGGTCTCAGGAGAATTGTGAAAGACATCGAACCAAAAACCAACAGCCCAATTTATTTTTAATAGAGACAGGGAATGATAGATTCCTCTGTGGATTTTGGCCCTGGCTGTTCTGCACTCTTTCAGCCTCTGCATACATCTAGAGTATATGAAACGCTTCCCCAGGGTAGGATGGCTCATCATCGGGATAGCACGCTACGACAGACCCAGACAATAAGGTTAAAAGGTCAACAGTCTCTCATCACGCAGGCTGGGGTTGGTGTTTGTGAGAGCATTAGGAGAGTATATGAGCCCATGATGAACCCAATGAGATGATGAACCCAATAATCACTCAAGATTATAAAACTCCAAAGCCTCCTCAAAGTACTCTAAAGTGCAATCAAAGCCAAAGGTATGAGAGTTGGCACAAAAGTTCAATAGAACCGACCTGAACTTAATGGCTCAATGTCTTTCTGGACCTCCTGAGGACAAAAGCAGAATCACAAAAGGTCCTTCCATTAAAAACACAGTGTGGAGCAGAAAGAAAGGCATTACACCAAAAAGGTGTTAGGAGCTCAATTACTTGCACCCAAGTTCATGCTAGCCTGGCCTGATGTGACTTGCACCATATGAAACAGCAGTCTCTCACATCAGTTTGTGAGAGAGGCTGTTGCTCAGTGAAGTTTTTTTGAACATTTCATAGTTTCTCCAGAGACAGTTGATAAAGCGTGTATATTAAGGATCTTTGGTTTCTCTGTGTATGTGTGTGAGGGAAAGAGTGTACTGTGCGCTTGCATGTGTGAGTTTGGGCATATGCAAATGTGTGTCTGCTCATTTTTTATATTTATTGATTAATGGGCATTGAATTGTTTCATTTTGCTTTTCCCTCCAGTAAAAAAGAATGCAATCTGTATTTAAGCAGCAGTAGCCCATCGCGACAGCAACGGTGCATCTGCTGCCCAGGCTAATTGCAGGCATTCAAAAGGGGGTTAAGCTGGTTCCACATATGTGCCACTGAGAACACAATTAATTGACAGAAGGTCTTAACCGCCATTGCCCACACCTCCCTGCGGCTCCCAGTTGTTGCGTGTTGTATGTGTTTTGTGGAAACAAATCCTAAGTTTTCATTAGTGACACATAATAACAAGACCAGCTATGATTGATTTAGAATTTCTACAAAGGGTGAACTATACAGTTGGGAAAAATATGGGATGCAAAGGCTTTTAAGAGTCTTAGCAAAGTCTTGCCATGTAATACCCAAATCCCTCCAACAGGCTGACCTCCTGTCACTTACGCTACAACAATAAGTCAATGAGATGACCATATAGATTAAGCTGACCTTCCTGGATGCGTGCTGGCCTGGACAATTCATTAAATCAATGAAGCCAACCACTGAGTCAGATGTCTGTAGGGAAGGTCAAAACGAGACGAGAGTTTCAGAGCCACTTTGCTTCTTCTGTGTGATCCACTGCTGTATGTCGGATTAGACATGCCTGGAGTCTTCTAGATGTTGCCAAGTGACAAAAACAATCCAAAATTCATCAAAGAGAGATCTCAGAGAGACACATCTAAAACCATAATGCATGGCTGCCTTGTCCTACATGAACATTGTACATATCTCTGTGTGAACAAATTAAGGGTGATGCCTTTGCCTTGGGGTACCAGAGACAACGATGAAAAAGCCAAGCAATGCTCAGTGACGAGATATGCAGATTGGATCCGCCTGGTAAGCACCTGCTGTTGCCCACACAGCACTGAGGCAAAATTGATTTGAGTGCACACGCCACATCGTGACACTCCCACCCCTGCACTGGCCTTGAAGCCTCAGCTAGTCAAGACACAGAGACTAGAGTGGCAAAATGTCAGCTCTGTACATGTGAATACAGCTATTTCACAGATGATTCTAGTCAAGCCCACTTAAGAAGTTCAAGTCTATAAAAGGGACTTTTGAAATGTCTTTCAGACCACCCACAGACTGATAAAAAAACTGCCTTTGCCAAACCATCGTATTAAGAACCTTAGAAGCTATCCAGAGCCCAAGGGTCATTATTAGAATGTTTCCACATGATGAGTACTTTAGACCGTTTTTCCTCTGAGAATTTAAGAGTTGTAGGCTGAGTCCTGTAGTTTTGTGCAGGAAAATCTACTGTGATCTGGGGTTGCAGACAAAAACATGGTCAGGGTTGGTGATTTCTAAGCAGGGTTTTAGAAGCACTGTAGCCCTTTACTGAACATTTTAGAAGAACAAGTAGAAAATGTAAGGGCGCACACTTTACATCAATCTGCAATGCGCTGTGACTTAAATGGGAGCACCATACCACAAGTTCCACTCCTGTGCCGATTTTGCACAGTTTTGTGTCCACCAGACCCACTGCTTATCTTTCCCCAGTGCTCTCATTGCTTGCTTCCATTACATATGGACATGGATGACAAGCAAGTCCTCAAATCTGGTAAACTTGAAGGTACAACATGTCAATAGCATCTTTTGTGTAATGCATAGAACAGGTCAGGTGCTTGTTCAAAGAGATGTTCAATGCACCAAACCGATTCTTAGTTTGTCTGATGCAGTGCAGTGGGAGAAGAAAGAGCTGGGTTTATTATACAACCAAATTTTCATTACAAGACATCTGAACTCAAAAACGCAAGGTAGGGGGCGAAAAAGGAGGAAGGGAAGACAAAATAAACTGCAGTGAAGCCATCAAACTGTAAGACTACTAGCTTTTCGTCCTGCAATTTTCTTTTTACTCTCCCCATAATCTCCTCATCCATTTCTAACTCTCTGCTCTCCCCATCCCTCTCTCTATCCCTCTCTCTCCAGTTTGCTCTAGGTTATTACCATTGGTTTCAGCTCCTGCTGGGAAAAGGCTTGGCTTTGGGATGTACTCTCAGCCCTTTAGGGTGCAGAGGGGATGCTCATGGCACACTCCCGGCCAGACTGAAGGCACCCTGCGTGGGATGGGCGTCTGCTAAGACAGAGGCAACTGCACAGATCCTTGCTGACGTAAGAGATCAGGTGAGAGATCAAAGCTTCACAGCGCAGCTACAAGAGTCTCGGACAGATTAATAAGTAGGATAAGTATATATACTTTTTTGATACCGTGAGGGAAATTTGGTCTCTGCATTCAACCCAATTGGTGAATTAGTGAAACACAAACAGCACACAGTGAACACACAGTGAGGTGAAGCACACACACTAATCCCTGCTACAACAGCGGCTCGAGGCGCAGTGAGGTGCCTGCTACAACAGTGGGGGGAGCAGTGAGGGGTTACAGTAGGTGCCTTGCAGTCGAGGGGGCAGTGAGGGGTTAGGTGCCTTGCTACAGCGGCACTCGGGGAGCAGTGAGGGGTTACAGTAGGTGCCTTGCTACAGCAGCTCGGGGGAGCAGTGAGGGGGTTAGGTGCCTTGCTAGCAGTGAGGGGTTAGGTGCTTGCTGCGGCACTCGGGGAGCAGTGAGGGGTTACAGTAGGTGCCTTGCTACAGCAGCTCGGGAACAGTGAGGGTTAGGTGCCTTGCTACAGCGGCACTTTCGAGGGAGCAGTGAGGGGTTACAGTAGGTGCCTTGCTACAGCAGCTGAGGGGGGGGAGCAGTGGGGGGTTAGGTGCCTTGCTACAGCGAGCACTCGAGGGGAGCAGTGAGGGGTTACAGTAAGGTGCCTTGCTACAGCGGCTCGGGGAGCAGTGAGGGGGGTTAGGTGCCTTGCTTGACACTACAGTGAGGGGTTACAGTAGGTGCCTTTACTTGTGGCGGCTTTCGAGCAGTGAGGGGTTACAGTAGGTGCCTTGCTACAGCAGCGCTCGGGGAGCAGTGAGGGGTTACAGTAGGTGCCTTGCTACAGCAGCGCTCGGGGAGCAGTGAGGGGTTACAGTAGGTGCCTTGCTACAGCAGCGCTCGGGGAGCAGTGAGGGGTTACAGTAGGTGCCTTGCTACAGCGGCACTCGGGGAGCAGTGAGGGTTACAGTAGGTGCCTTGCTACAGCGGACACTCGGGGGAGCAGTGAGGGGTTTAGGTGCCTTGCTACACAGCGGCACTTTCGGGGGGAGCAGTGAGGGGTTACAGTAGGTGCCTTGCTACAGCTGGCTCGGGGGAGCAGTGAGGCCTTCAGTAGGGGGAGCAGTGCAGTGGGGGTTACAGTAGGTGCCTTGCTACAGCAGCTTCGGGGGAGCAGTGAGGGGTTACAGTAGGTGCCTTGCTACAGTGGCTGAGGGGAGCAGTGAGGGGTTACAGGGTGTGCCTTGCCTTCGGGGAGCAGTGAGGGTTACAGTAGGTGCCTTGCTGCAGTGACTCGGGGGAGCAGTGAGGGGGTTAGGTGCCTTGCTACAGCGGCACTCGGGGAGCAGTGAGGGGTTACAGTAGGTGCCTTGCTACAGCAGCGCTCGGGGAGCAGTGAGGGGTTACAGTAGGTGCCTTGCTACAGCAGCGCTCGGGGAGCAGTGAGGGGTTAGGTGCCTTGCTACCTGGCAGTGAGGGGGGGCAGTGAGGGAACAGTGAGGGTTACAGTGGGTGCCTTGCTACAGCAGCGCTCGGGGAGCAGTGAGGGGTTACAGTAGGTGCCTTGCTACAGCAGCGCTCGGGGAGCAGTGAGGGGTTAGGTGCCTTGCTACAGCGGCACTCGGGGAGCAGTGAGGGGTTACAGTAGGTGCCTTGCTACAGCAGCGCTCGGGGAGCAGTGAGGGGTTACAGTAGGTGCCTTGCTACAGCGGCACTCGGGGAGCAGTGAGGGGGTTAGGTGCCTTGCTACGGCCTTCCGGGGAGCAGTGAGGGGGTTACAGTAGGTGCCTTGCTACCCTTGGCCTTCGGGGAGCAGTGAGGGGTTACAGTAGGTGCCTTGCTACAGCAGCGCTCGGGGAGCAGTGAGGGGTTACAGTAGGTGCCTTGCTACAGCGGCGCTCGGGGAGCAGTGAGGGGTTAGGTGCCTTGCTACAGCGGCACTCGGGGAGCAGTGAGGGGTTACAGTAGGTGCCTTGCTACAGCGGCGCTCGGGGAGCAGTGAGGGGTTACAGTAGGTGCCTTGCTACAGGCGCTCGGGGAGCAGTGAGGGGTTACAGTAGGTGCCTTGCTACAGCGGCACTCGGGGAGCAGTGAGGGGTTACAGTAGGTGCCTTGCTCAAGGGCACTTCAGCCGCGGCCCACTGGTCAAAGAGAAGATAAAGAGAAGAAAGACGTAAGAGCAACAGGGGAACCAGTTGTGGCAGCTCGATTTCTGAAATCGCAACTGCATTTAATCATGAAAAAAAGAAAGACAAATGGTTACCTAAGGATATGATTCTCCTGTATGGCCCAAATAAAGAAGGGTAGTGACACCATGATTGGTAATAAAATATTAAGTAAAAGGTTGTCTTTTTTACCCATACGAAAGTACACAACAGACAAGACATCCCTGTTGATTTTCATAGTATTCAAAAGGATGAAGCCATCCAAACTCTACATGAAAAGAATTTGTAGAAAGAAAGCTGGATGGGAGTCAGAGAAGTGTGAAGGTAAAGATAAACTGCAGAGAAACTTCATGCAAAAACCACCAAGAACATGCAAACAAACAGGAGTGCGAGAGATGAAGTGTATACTGTAGCTGCTTTCTGAACTTAGCCAGCTATTACACTACTCCGCTCCTAGTATTTCAGACGGACATTATGTAAATGAATTCGTGTCTGAACGAAGCAAAGAACACGCGAAGATTCTGTTCATGATCAACCACGTTCAACTTGTTCAACCACGCTGAGATTCTGTTCATGTGCATCGGTGTCGTTGTTGTTAGCATCATATCTGATGCCCAAAAGGGTCGGACCTCCGTTCGGCAAAGCTCCGCATACACTGCGGAGGACGTGTCTGAAAGCAGCTTATGTGAGAGGGAGCTAGAGAGAGGGAGAGAGAGAGAGAGAGACTAAGAAAAAAGAATGAGAGCACGTGCACACCCCGCAGTATTGTGAGTTTCTCTGGCTCCTCCATTGTGCTGGAGCTTGCCTCAGATCAAAGGCCATATGCTTGTGGCTGCCAGCAAGGCCAAAAGCACGGCCTGCATATACAGCAGCAATTACCCTCAGGAGTCTTGGCCATTTATTACCGCTGCTTCAAAGCATTCAGGTATACACACACAAGCTCTACACACACACACACACACTCATATTCACAGAGATGCTCACAGACAGATGTGCTCTCTCTCACACACAAACACACACGCACAGAAGTTTGAACATCTTTACAAAGAGAAAAAAAGACACCATCTCGAGGGGTGCACTGAAGCTTCAGAGTCCGAGATAATTTCAAAAGAAAAGAAAAAAATCCCACCTGCAGAGATATTTAATGCAATATTATTCTTGTTCTTCTACCTAGAGGTACACACAATCTCCACTGGTATAGGCAGGACGCCCACACAAGATAAAATAAATCCAACCCACATTACTTTGTCTGTCTGATAAAAGCACGGCGAGAAGCAGAAAGCGATGAGGCTGCAGAGAACACAACTGAAACTTTCCCCTGACTCATCTAAGTGAGTTTTAGATCAACAGGCTGGCATACGAATCTGTGGACGTTCCTGGAATCCAATTCTGACTGAAAGAGTTTGAATAAGTTTGCCCAGTTAGAATCCATCATCGGCCTAATGAGCTTACAGTACGAGTACTATAAAATGCAGAGCAACAAAAGTGAGAGAAGGAAATAGACTGATGAATAAAGCAGAGGCAGAAAGAGAGAAAGCGAGAAAGAGAAGAGAGGAGGAAGAGACAAGAGGAAGTAGACAGACAGGAATAGAGAGAAAAGAGAGTGTGGAAAAGAGGAAAAGAGAGGAAAAAAAGGGGGAAAAAGAAAAAATGGAAAAGAGAGGAGAAAGGAGTAAATAGATGAGTGTGTGTGTGGGGCTGAGAGTGTGTGTGCAGATACAAGAAATGTTTACTAGTGAACACGTCAGGGCACCTGAGAGCTGACCCCACCCTGAGCTCATCAATAGTGAACACCACCTGGAGCTGCAGCTTAAGCAAGGGACCGACGCCAGAGTCAAGGCCAGAGTGACTCATCCTGGGGAGAGGAGCGTAATGACCGGCCCGACCGCACAAGGAGACAGTTGACAACAGCTGACCCCGGTCCTGATTACGGGGACTCATGATCTCTGATGAGTCATGGACATGAGTGAGCAACGGGGCAAATGACAGCTGGTTAATCATATAAGCTGGTGCGTGACATGTGAACTCTGACAAGGTCAAATAAGAGGGTACTGGTCGAGTGAAGAGGAACAACGCAACTGGATTGATGACTTAAACAACCACTTAGTTCATAATACTTATTGTCAATGCAACAAAATTAAGTAACAGTAGCCTGAAAACGCCTGTGTAGATTTTAAAATAATAGAAACAGCAATTCGATTTGGATTTGCTTTGGTAAATAATGGGAGTAATAAGGTAATAAAGCACTTAGATAAATAATGAAAAGACTAAAAGAATGTACAAACACGATGCAGGAAGATAAACGAGTTGGAGAAAAACAAGCAGATGCCAAAAGATAAATTACTTTAATTAAGACCGTGCAATGTTATTGCTGATGTGATGATAGTGCAGTCTTTCTTGCGATACATCCTACCCTGATAGATCAACAGCATCACCGTCTCACATGGGCCAAGTAAATGTTTTGCTTGTGAGCAGATATTTTGGGAAAGTGGATGAGAGAGTGATGGAGTAGAGTGGAGATTACCAGGGTTGGAGTTGAGTGATGAGTAGAGAAGTTTGCCTGACCATCAACTAAGCCGTCAATTCTGCTGCACAGACCAATCAAAGAGGAGGGGGGGGACGGCATGCGGTGGCACAGCCTTTCCTGAAACTATCCTCCGATAACACGATGTGATGCATGAAACTGCCTACTTTAGAGGTGGGGAATTTTCAAGACCCCATCAACCCGGCAAAATGGTAACGTTAAAATATTTTATTTTTTTGCATTTTTTGGAAGTTACATTTCCCGTCACGGTCTGCTGGATTGGATGTTATTTAAATTCATATGTTAGTCTGTTTATGACTCTTATGTTTGTGTGTGGCTGTTTTGTTTTGAATCTAAGATCTTCCATGTCAAAAAAGAAAGCCATTATTAAAAGGTAGGCACAAATTTTGTTCCTCACGCCCCACCTGTCATGTCTCTATTCCCCACTAGTGGGGCCCGCCCCACATTTTCAGAACCACTGCTTTAGAGGCGCAGAGAAAAGATTTAGAGGTGTAATTACAGTAACTGCTGGAGTCTGTCCAGAGGAAAAAAGAATGACACTGTGGCCAGAGCGAAGTCAAACGCACAAAGTGGGCTGAGTCAGGCCGAAGTTAATTAATAAAAGATAGATAGATAGATCAGAATTTACACTGGTTGCATGTGACTGGTTTAGTAAATTTCACTTCACCAGAGAGATTAAGTCCCTGCCTTGACGTAGCTTCCTGCTATCTATATCGATGCCAAACTCAAGCCCAATGTGTGAGAAAGACAGACACGATGTTGCGTGTAACAGTATTGCGAGGGTTACCCACAGTTCCGAGGCATAAAAAAATGATATTCATTATAACATGGGGTAGAATATGCAGAGGTACAGAGAACTGCCCAAAAAAAGTAGAGAAAGAGAATGTGGAAGCAAACCGCTCAAATCTCCTAAATATCGCTCCAATACAACCCAGTTTCCAGCTCAGCACCATCCACTATCCTAACTGAGAGTGGGCAAGGCTTCCCAGCAACAAAGGGGTCCTGGAGCCTCACGCCCATGTCTGCCACCCCTGGCTAAGACAGCCTGGTGCGCCTTTATGCCCATCTGGTGCTGGCACAAACTGAACTTACCGTCTATGCCAGAGCAAAACTACAGCCAGAGAAACACACACCACAAGCAACTCATCTAAAAGTGGGCAAAAGCTGAGGAGATCCTATCTGCAGCAGATTGGTGTACATTGGTGCAGTAGTGCTTTCCTCCCCTTTTCACATATGATGTATGGCTGTTCTCTTTTTCACAAGATTGGGGCGGAGGGGAGCTCAGCTGTGGACTTATCTGAGAGAGAGACTGAGATGGGAATGGCCTGCCCTGAGATGAGAGTCGAGCAGACACAATCCTCTCATCATTACTTCTTCTCACTAAGAGAAGGAGAGAGAAAGATGAGATCTGGGGAAGCAGAAAGGCAGACTGTGTAAGAGAGAAAGACAGGGACTGGATGAGGGTGAAGGGAGGCTGATCGAGAAAGACAGAATAAACCACACTGGGAAAACATCATCAGAGAGACCAACAGGCAATGGGTACAAAGTGACAATGAGCAACTGAACAAGACAGAGAATACTGTATTCTGTAGCCTCGCTTGAAATGAGGCTCACTGAAACACTAATCCTAAGGAGGAATGCTGCTCTATCCCAGTGGAGCCTTTTTTGGCAGAAAGTTTGAGTAGTTTGTACAGACTTTCTTAACTTTAGCATCTCTGCCTCTCTTTGCATGCAGTCACCAGGGGCCTGTATGAGGGACCCAGAGGTGGTGGCAGGGGAAGGACAACCACACACACACACACACTCATTAGCACTTACCGTGGTCTCATTAATAGCTCCTGAATAACAGTCACACAACAGGGGGAAGACACCACTGTGTTTTTGGAAAAAAAAAGGGAGACTACTTCACACCCCAATTAGATAACCTAAGATCAATCACACACACACACGCACACACCATCTTAGACCAAACACACAAACACACTCCCAGAGGTCACAGTGTAAAAGGTTCTCCCGATGGCAACTCCGACAGAGACCACCGCTGCAGTGTGTTGATTCTGGCCTTCAGATGTATGTGGTCAATATGCTACAGCTCTGGGACCACAGGGGGCTCCATCACTGATGGGGCCAACAAGCCTTAATGAGGCTAAAGCACAAAGAGCCCGCAGCAACAGTTGGTCAATACCTTCGGCTGAAGTTCCATTACAAAGACCAAAAACTCCATTCCAAGCTTGTCACACTATATTACAATGACTACAAAACTACATCTCAACTGTCTTTCAATGGAGAAGCCAGAGGGGGGGGTCTGTTTTAAAGTCTCCAAAGAAAATCCACATGGAAGCGGTCACAACAAATGAACATTAACAGAGAGAGTGACATGAGTGAAGTTGCTGGATAAATCATTTCGACTGATGTCTGCTCCACTGCTAGCCTGGAGATTCCAGACCCTGATAATCTAGAAAGATTCAGGGTCTGGCCACGAATAATGTAATGGCCCAACTCGAGGGGCGGCACCAAGTGCGCATTTGAAGATCTCACTTCACACAATTGGATAACACAATATGACCAATGTTTACTGACTGATTCCGGACTTCGATGCAATTGGATAACACTAAGACTTTCATCAGTTTAGCTCGCCTCTGGCCCGCCTATATCAGATACACTAATGTGATTGGCTCCCCGCGATTCAAGTGGAAAAAGTAACGTGCATCATTACTCATTGCCAGAGTGTCTCTCAGAGACAATTCAAATTGTGCTCTTGCGAGAACTCCGGAGTTTCCAGGGTACTCCACTGCATCCACTGATGCTGCTGTTTTTGGGCTTCTTTCCAACCCAAGAAGACCTCTAAACTTCTAGCTCTGTGATATTTTTCTTTTCATTTCAGCACTACCACTGGGGCAATGCAGAAGAGTGCGATTACCTCTTTATCAAATAATAACAGTCTCTCTCTCTCTCTCTCTCTCTCTCTCTCTCTCTCGAGAAAGGAGACAAAATCCAAAATCTCTTCCCCTTCCACACAAATAAATAATTAAACCCCCAGCCTGCGCCAAACAGGCATGCTCGTTTTTAAAAGAGCAGCTTGGCTGATTACAATATGACAAGCGCAACAAATTGGCTAATATTATCCCGGTATAATGATGGTTTTCCACTGCACCTTAGCCGACGTGCCAAGCTACTATTGGTTCCGGTGTCAGGGAACAGAGAAGGGTATTGTGAGGTGCCTTTGGCATCCGAGGGTGGAGCTGGTGCTGGTGGAGGCTTTCCTCCATCACCTCGGTATCATACAATTATCATCACTGCTGTAATTCATGCATGTAGCTTCAGAACAAGCAGCCCTTTGGCAGCTTATATAACCTAATGTGTTCCATCAGACAATGCTTTGGGTCTAACGACTCAGGAGGGAGTTGTACTTTGGAAGTGAAACTTTTGGGGGGTTTAAATACAGAGCTGTGTAATATTCTTGGGGGAGAGATTAAGAAAGAGCTGAGTGAGTGAAAAGGAAGAGAAATCTTCGTGGGTGCAGCCGTGACCTACTGGTTAGCGCTTCGGACTTGTAACCGGAGGGTTGCCGGTTCGAACCCTGACCAGTAGGAACGGCTGAAGTGCCCTTGAGCAAGGCACTAAAGCAGCCCTCACTGCTCCCCGAGCGCCGCTGTTGTAGCAGGCAGCTCACTGTGCCGGGATTAATGTGTGCTTCACCTCACTGTGTGTTCACTGTGTGCTGAGTGTGTTTCACTAATTCACGGATTGGGATGAATGCAGACCCTCACAGGATCAAAAGAGTATATATACTTACACGTTTTTTTTGTTCAGAATGACCTCTCTCTAGGTTACATAGTAATAGAAGACCAAGTGAACACACGTGCATGTGTGGAATGGAAAGAACAGAATATTAAAAATAAAACGAAAGAAAACAGAAAGTGAACATTTAAATAGTAGCTGACGTAAGCATTCTGGATAGTGGAGGCAGGATGATGGCAAAACAAAGCCTTTAAAAACACACTTTCTGGAGCGATTCGGGGCAGAGCCGGGTTCCGCCAGTTCTGCACAACCAAGGCACTATTAATCTCTTGGGTCAGAAGTGTAAAGCGTATCGGTCTCAGAGATGGGGAGGAGGGGAAGGAGAGGAGCAAATTCTCTCCCTTTGGCTCTTTTTTATGGTTTATTCATTGGGTATTTTTAGAGTTTGAAATATAAAAATCGGAGAAGGAAAAGAGAGGGCAGAATATCTGGGGAGCGACGGGCAGACAGTCTAATTTTATTTTATACTCCATGGGGATTTGTGAGAATAAACGAAAGGCAAGTTGAGACGAGGTCATTCAGGAGTCACCCTAGGTTTGGGCTGTTGAGACATCACTAAATATTAGAGACCAAATTCTTTAAGAGAATAGCAGCTGCTTGAAGCCGACAGCGGTGTCTAGAGAAGCACAGCCAGTCTTGCAAGTTACAAAGACTACTAGCAATTATAAAAACAATACAATGAGAGGCGTGCAAAGTCATAGGCATTGGAAAGGATGTCTTCCCTTCACTGAATAACCAACTTTACTCAAGAGATCATTTCACATTCACTCAAATTCACACACAGCATGTGTCATATTAAAAATGTCTGCAAGTAAATCACATGAGGAATCAGGAAAACTGGATAAAACATTATGAAAATGAACAACTGATAGTCATCATGGGAACCAGTCTTTGTGAAATGCCAAGTTGCTCTAGCCAAAAGCACTTCGTCAGTATTCAATAAAATTACCTCTTCCCTCCAATAACACCGAGGGCTATATTTAAACGGTCTGAAACGGAAGTGTCTTTGGCAAAAAAGCAAGTCACTTTGTGGGCGGATCTTGGGCGGCTGATGCTATTTTTACCGGGCGGGATATTTGACTGTTCGCCCGGCATAAAATCTAAAATGGGGTGGTCTGAAGTAGCTACATTAATCATGGGTGTGGTTTGGGCGTAACGTGCAATAAACCAATCAGGGCGCCATCTCACATTCCCTTTAACAACAGGCACGCTTTGTTCCATAGCTGATCGCTATTATGGTGGCGTATTTGCCAGGCGCAGCCAGGAGCCGTTCACAGCTATAATTTTACTGTTCAGTTAGGAACTGTCAGCTATTGATTTTTCCTCTTGACAAAATGTAATACAGAATTGTCACAAAGACATACTTTCCGATGTTTTGGGATCAAGCTCACTGAATCAACGAGATTATAAATGCATGGTGATATTTTTGTTATGTACAATGTAATCTAACATTACCTCTCTATAGACAATGCATATCTTCTGTCAGTTAATCTCTTCTCTCCCGTGCTGTCGCTGGGGCATTTGGGTTAAATGGCATCGGCATGCAATTCAACATCATGTCTCCTTAAGTCATCTAATATTTCCTAATTTATGTCATCAACACATCCGTGATTCGTGAAAATGTGTACGCTTAGATTTCACATCTTAATGGACACCACACTGATTTCCCTCGAAAGTGGTAATATTTTTCTTTGAAATTATGTATGGTTTACGAAATGGGAACTATGTTGTATAGATGAGTGGAGCAAAGTGTGCTGGCGCAGCACAGGCTGCCTGTGAGAAACAGTTTCCAAGTTGACCTAACTTTCAACTCTGCACAGTATATCCCATTAACTGCATGACAGTAGGCTATTTACAATATTTTCTGTTAAGTAGAGTTTGTAAACACTTTATCATCAACTTAATGCACGCACAACATTCGTTTGTGCAGGAGAGAGAATGAATGGGTGCAGCAACTACAGAAATTGTAGCCATACTTGCTGCTTTCTTGTACTATTTGCTGGTTAACAGCTCATAAAAGCTGATTTAAGCTAATTCACTAACTCAAGACTTTAAGGCCATCATGGATATAAAACGCTTTTTTGAAAATAACGAAAGGATGAAGGGAACATAAAGCTTGGAGTTATTTCAGATGGGCTACAACAAGGTAGGCAAAATTCTGGTGCTTAAAACCTTAGCGCAGCTAAGCTGCTTAGGCTGATGTTAAAGCGCACGCGATGTTTAAAGCCATAGATAACGGTAAATTGGAACAAAACTAAAAGGTAACTTTGGCCTTTATAGGGCTGTATAAAGTTGTCCAAATTAATAGGTCATAATTAGGCATTGTTGTTGTAAATATATTGCATGTAGATGTTGTAGGCTACTAATTTTTTAGGTCACCAATGCACGAACAAAACCGGGAAATGGACAAATATTATCACGGGAATAAGAGCACCAACTTTGTCACTTTTCACTTCAGCTGAAAACTTTTTGATGTTTCGCACGGCGGGATGCTATCAGTCATTCCTGCTGTCAGTCTCATTTACAGACAGGCTAAGACTGAACAACTAAAAACACTTTACCTGACTGAAAGCCTGTCATGAGTAATAAATGAATGGAGTCAAAAACAAAGTGCACAGGAAGGGGCAGAAAGAACAACAAGGGGAAAATAAGAAAGCAGAGAAAGAGATAAGTAAGTAAACGTAAGTAAGAAAAGAGCTTGAGTACTGGTCCTCAACAGGGGTACGAAAGGCCATTTTGACCTCCGATGATTTTATGCGTAGAAGGCTCGCAGACTGACCTGAGTATTTAGTCCTGTGACATTTATCCTGCAACTATGCAGATAATGTTTCTGGATAAGAATTAAATATAGGTTAATGCAATGATCCGGGTCATTCTTTTAAGTGCAGGCAAGCACACATTGTATTACTTTGGAGATTGTCCATGGCAATAGTGAGTTCAGTAGCAGACTGTGGGTTCCATGAACTCAGTACAGTAAATGGATGATGTTTGCCTGATGGTTCTCCCTCTCATGCAGGAACCTGTTCCCCTCGGGCGACTCCATGGTGTGCATTATCGACGACCGGGAGGACGTGTTGAAATTTGCTCCTAACCTGGTGACTGTGAAGAAGTATGTCTACTTCCAAGGGACGGGCGACATCAATGCACCACCAGGGTCTCGAGAGGCAGCCCAGAAAGGTAGCAGATAGGACTGCGCACAAACGTGTCCTCCTACACACTTATTACATTTCATTACATTACATTTTAGAATTTTACATTCAGCTAACTGTTCAGCTTGGATAAAAACCCAGAGTAGACCCATATGCAACAAGTACACTTTCTTACTCACAATAAACAACTGCATTCCCCTCAAGAGGTCAGACAACAGGTGCGAGTACAAAACTGGCAAACTCTACTGTGATACATCAATGCATGGTGGATGGATCACTATAGTGACCGTGCCACCACCACAATCAGCAGACCTAATAAGACTGAGATGATGGAGGAACCTCTTCTCAGAGTTTCCCTGTCTGAAATAAGTAGCAAAAACTGCATGTATTGCACTTCAGACAGGAAAAGAACTAGTGTATGGGCATATAGAACACTGGGGTACTTCACCACAAAAATGGCATTACTGGAAATAATACAGAGTTCAAAATGGCCGTCTGGAACCTTTAGAACCTGGAGAGGGCCAGGCCCTGAGCTGGAACAGTGACATTTAAATGTGAACCTTGCCTATTCAGGGGGAGACGAATTGCCTCAAAGCAAGCAATTAGAAGCTTTTCTATTTTTTTTTCAAAGCAAGGCTGGTGGAATGTTCCGGAATGTCAGAGAATGCATTTAGTAGAGGTCGGGAACAGCAGATGACATTTTAAACACACATTATCTGCAGGCCTCTAATGCATTAGTGTCCAAAGAATGACTCCCCTGTTCTGTGACGTGATCTGTGAGATGGCTTTGTCCTTTAACACAGTCAATTGACTGTATACACACACGGTGTGACGGGCAGAGAAATCCAGATAAAGACATAAAAGACACAAATCATGAGGGTATACATCTACTGTATAACTTACAATTTCTTAAGAGTGCCAAATGACATGAGCTGTTCAAAACTTGGTAATTACCTAATCTCCTTATCTAGGATGTCGATCACCTTGTACCAGGTGACCACTCAATGACGCAAACTTGGATTCATTCGCAGGTGTATCGCTATTAGACTCTGCTATTTTTTTGACTCCCAAAATGGCGGCATCAATATCTCTATTCTGGTTGTTATGGGAACAATAAGGAATAGTGACGTTGGTCAGAAACCTCAATAGCCTTCATTTAAATAGTAACGGTCAATTCTAGATAAACATTCTATTGTCCATCTCACAGCGTTCCTCCATGGCTTACAAACTACTTGAACACACCAATGCAACATTCAGACATAAACTCTAATGCAACAACTCCATAGTCACACAAAGAAAAGTATTGTGTGCTAAAGTAATATAATTATCTAAATATACATGTCAACATTGCATGGAAAAATGTTATCACTAGCAGCAAAAACACCGTAATGCATTTACATGCAATTACCCTGTACATTGTGCAGTCAGGCTCTCTCTCTCACTGTGTGTGTGTGTGTGTGTGTGTGTGTGTGTGTGTGTGTGTGTGTGTGTGTGTGTGTGTGTGTGTGTGTGTGTGTGTGACCTTCTTGCCTATTCCCCTGGAATGCACCAACCCGTATTCACTGTTCACAGCTCTACACGACCTCAAAAATTGTGCGTTTTCTCATGAAAACAGGCAAACAATGGAGGAAGAAAAAAGGGAGGGAAAAGCCACCGTCTGAACTCCACAGAGCTTTACAGCCCAAACACTTCCAAAAAAACGCCACATTCCCACAACAAGACCCAATCACTGGTCGGTCACTAGGGGCCCTTCTGTTTTCTTCAAATCAATATGTGATGCACGTAGTCAGCGGTATTATCACCTCAGGTGATAAGCCTGCTCTATATGCCAGTGTATGGGTGTGTGTGTGTGAACAAAGAGCCCGTCTCTACGGATAGTGCTGGTGCTGACCCAGGCGGCACTGTTAATTTACATCCGATGAGTGGGAGCGGCTGGTAAACAGTAACAGGCAGCCTCATGGCTTTGTCCCCACCCCCACCGGTCACTCACTCAGATTAACGAGCAGTGATTGATGCAGGCCTCACTCTCGTTCTACGTTTTTTTTCTCTTTTTTCTTTTCTGCTCTCAGGATGAAAAATGACGGTATTAAGAGGGACATTTATCAGTCTGTCCAGGGGTGGTGAGTGGTGACGACACGTGACAAAAATAGATCTCCATGGAGGACAGGATCATGCCATTACACGCCACAACATTTTTGGGCATGACGGCATCCTGTCACAATTAAACGGTGCAGGAGCCATTTAACCATCGGTTCATAGACTCCCACAACCCATAGACCAGACTGAGAGTCGATATCTAAACCCTTTGACTACAAGCGTACATAATTCCTACAACACTGACCTGAGGCTGCGAAAACCTATTCCAGGGTCTTCGTCTTGATCAAAACACCAGTGCAAAATTAGAGAATACCACATTTTGGGCATTCCCAAACACCACATGGCTCATAGTGCTCTTGCAAGAAATATGGTTGTCGAATGGACAGAATGCATTACCACATTCTGTTGAATACCAGGAACCAGACACCATTTGGTTGATGGATGCCTGTAGAATGTGTGGACACGATCACGTAATAGATGGCATAACTTTGGTTGGCACTGCAAGAAACTTGTGTACCTGTAAGTGACAGAGCTGCACAAGGCCCAAGTGAGAACAACACCTCAGGACAGTCTCCATTTCACAGCTCCTGGAAAAATATTGAAATGCTACAGGACACAAGATTCGGTTTGATGAAACACACAAGCATGCAAACAAACACACACACAGAGAGTGAGAGAAAGAGAGAGAGAGAGACTCAGAAGTACAGAAATGCATGTTGCTGACTCATTCAGTTTCTAACAGAACTTTTTAATATAATTCAAAGGTGCGGAGGCTGTTAGTTTTGCAGCTGTGCTGTGGAGGTGGGTCGGGACCGCAACATAAGGTTAACAGAACCCCATCTCCCTTTGCCACCTGACCACCCGACTCTGTACCTGAACACCCAGACACCTTGCTTATTCAATTGTTACAAAAACATGAAACACTGTTGGTTGTTACTTTTAAAAAAAGTCTTGACCAAACATGGTGAAGTCTCCAAGGTTACCTCAAGTGAGGTTCTCTCTGGTGTGAATGCTGGGAGTGAGTTTTACATGTGGATGTTTGAAAAGGGGGGAAAGGATGGAAACGGCTAACCTGACCCTAGCCAGATGAATGTCGTTCCGCTTAGCTCCGCCTAGCTTCACTCACATCCATCTGGGACCTCTTCCATTGAGAGTGATTTCTCCAACCAACTTTATGGTTTAGCCAATCAGGACGCAGGGCGGGAGTTTCATAGATGTGACATAGCGTAGAAGCGACTGTGAGTCTATTATTAGCGTCACGGGTTGGCTTCGATGTGAGTGGTTGAAGTAGCACGTCAATAGATGACGGACAAGTGGCTTATTCAATCATATGCAAGCATTTTTTGATTAGGCCCAGCCTTCTGAAGCAACACTTCAATGGATCGGTTCCAGATGGATGAATGGAGCTAGGCGGAGCGAAATTCATCTGGCTATTGCCAGGTTAGGAAACGCCAGCGCGGAGGAGAAAGGGATCCCGAGTAACTGGCAGGGGGCGAGCACAGCGGAGGACAAGCAGCACTGAGTTGGGAGGTTCTGACAAAGGGAGACAGGCCAGCGCGGCGCGGCGGACCAGGGGAGCGTGGAAATGGGAAAAGAGGAGAAAACATGACGGAGACGGCGAGGAGGAAAGTGGTGTCAGAGGAGGCGCAGAGGCGATGTTTCTAGGTCACTGATTCAAGGCAGGCGGGGTGGGGTGTGTGTGTGTGTGTGGGGGCAACGACAACCGCGCATCCCTCGTTTCCACACTTCAGAGGGGGAAAAAAGGAGGAGTAAAAAGAAAGCAACGCAAACTGGGAACGAGGAGGAGAGGAAATGAAATCTATTCTGACTGAACAGCCTGACGCTGCACTTTTACTCTGCCGGAGTCATGAGCCGTATCCGTGAGCAACTGGGTTACAAAACTTTCCAATTTTCCCCCTCCTGCCTTGCAGGCAGACTTAAAACTCGCTAGCCTCAAATAGTCTGTGAGCGTGTATGTGTGCGTGTGTGAGCGTGTGTGTGTCCAGGCTGTCATCAGCCCAGCCATGACCAATGTAAGTGATGTGTAGATCATCCAATTGATTTAGATTTGGGGCTGGGAGGCGTGTCGGGTCACAGCCAGGGTAGCAGCTCAGGCTCACTGCTGCCAGTGGGGAGTTTTCAAGTGTAGACAGTCCTTCAGTACCAAGCACTTTATAAGTATAAGTATAGTATAAGTATATATACTCTTTTGATCCTGTGAGGGAAATTTGGTCTCTGCATTTATCCCAATCCGTGAATTAGTGAAACACACTCAGCACACAGTGAACACACAGTGAACACACAGTGAGGTGAAGCACACACTAATCCCGGCGCAGTGAGCTGCCTGCAACAACAAACAGCTGCACTCGGGGAGCAGTGAGGGGTTAGGTGCCTTGCTCAAAGGCACTTCAGCCGTGGCCCACTGGTCGGGGTTCGAACCGTCAACCCTTCGGTTACAAGTCCGATACACTATCCAGTAGGCCGCGAAGCAGAAAGTGGACAAATAAACAAAGTGGAAGGCAGCAAAGGAAAGAGCGACACAGTAAACGAAAGAAACAGAGAGAGAAATTGAAAGCGACATCGATATTCTCTCCAGATGCTGCGCTCCGTGTGGCGCGAGTGGCATCCAGAGGGGGCATCCTGGAGCTGGTAAACAAAGCGTGGCTGAATGCCAGCGGAGGGCTGCGCCGTGCCACTCTGATGTTACCGGATAATTCGCCGGCTTTTTAATTAGCCCTCCTCTGCCTAAAAGCTTTTTTCGAGACGGCACTTTTCAAATGAGGACGGCGCGGGACAACGGGAATCACAGTTGCTCATGAATAAATTAGGGAATCGGCAGAGACTTCAGAACTTCATAAACAGAACGGTTGATGAGGACAGACAAACACACACACAGTTCATCAGTTACTCACACACACACACACACCACACACCACACACAAGGTCAAAGCTGAATGACGAGTAACGAGACGGTGAAAGCTGAACACAAGATAGGCGACAGGCAGGCTGTGGGCATGGCACAAACATGTCAGGCACAATGATGGACAACAATTCCCAAAAACATTGTTTGGCACAATTCAAAGACTGACTGGGTCCCCATACATCTGTGCCATTGAAAATTCTCCATCAGCAGTCAGACACACCTAAAACACAGACACAGGAGGAAGCTACACTGGGTGCAGCAGTGCATGTGTTTGGAAGTGGTAGTAGGATGTGTTTGCTGTGGAGTTGTGTCTGTGTTTTTGTTGTGTGCTGTGGGCTGGGGGTGAGAGGTTTTGGCAGTGTGTGCCAAGAGTTTGTGGCAGCCTGCAGCCTTTCATTTAAAAGTCAAAGCAGGACACAATCAGCCTCCGAGGGCTTCAAAGGAAACAGAGCACATGTTCTAGGGAGACAACAGCCCACACACGCTCAACACTGCTACATGACAGAAAAGCAAACTGTGTGTGCGTGTGTGTGTGTGTGCGTGTGTATGTGTGTATGAGGAACTGATGAACTTTAAGTGTGTGTCTGACAGCATTGTGTGTGTGTGTGTGCGTGTGTTCCACATATGAGTGTATGAATGACAATCTGTATGTGTGTCTATGTGTTCTAATCTACAGAGATGTACCCTTTCAAATGTCTTGCTCGATGCCCTGAGGGCACAGAGAGCTGTAATCCACTAATGGCATACAGGACCAAATGCCACTCAAACAAGCCACCATGGGTATATCAGTCCCAGCACCGCAGAATGCCAATATACTGCCTCTATGATAGAGGCAGAACAGTGTTGAGGCAGTGTCCATCATAGACCCAATCACTGCTCAAGGCCAGAGCATTGTGTGTTATAGAAGCTTAAATATGTCTTTTTAAAATCTATGCTAGTAAGAAATTCTGAAACCTTCAAAAGGTCGGACCTTACTAAAAACATCAGCTATAGAATTTTGGTGATAAAATTGTTGTCTTTTGGTTTTCAAGGCAGGGCAACAGATCAAAATATGTCTCACTGACACTGCCTCAACGATAGACACTGCCCCAACACTGTTTGATAGACACTGCCTCTAAACTGTTCTGTCTCTTTGATAGACACTGCCTCTATGATAGACACTGCCTCAACACACTGCCTCTATGATAGGTACTGCCTCAACACTGTTCTGCCTCACTCATCTATGCTGAACCTGCTCTCTTTTAAAATGACTTACTCACTCTCTATGTTCTATTGCCACTAGACTTCAGCCCTTATTTCTCTCAACTGTGAGATATCTCTTATTACGCCTCCCTCCAATACTACCCCGATTCTAATTCTAGCCCACAACCAACTTTTTACTCTCCCGCATCACCTTTTCCCACGCTCATCTTGCCTCGCACTCATCCTCCTCAAAAGCACATTAGCTGCCTTCTCACTTTACCGGCGCCAATCCATCAGGTCTCTCTGCATCCGCACACGGCCTCAACACAATGGAGGCCTACCAATGCTGTGCGAAGAATCTGGATGTTGTGTGTGTGTGTGTGTGTGTGTGTGTGTATATGTGTGAGAGAGACAGAGAAAGGATGAAAAATAGGGAGGGAGGGAAAGCATGTTGTGCTGCTTCCGAGGACTACTGCCGTGAGAGTTAATCAGATATGTGTCCTGGAGCATCTGGTGGTGTTTCAGTGCAAACTTGCCATCTTTTCATCGAAATGCCGAATCTCACCATGCCGAATGGGAGGCACTCTGAGAATAAGACTACTGTATGTGACACATGCAAATACCTCAGAAAACAGTGGAGATTGCTGTAACACCTGCTCAATCATTCTCTCCATCATCTACATCACACACACACACACACACACACACACACACACACACACACACACACACACACACCTTTCAATGGATGAGAAGAGTAAGCAGGAGAGTATTATATGAGTGGCGTGCGTATGGCGTGAATAGTATGTGCCAGAGGAGTATTCCCACCTAGACGTTGATGGATGGTGTGCTGTCCTCTGCCATCTCATTTGTCTCCCCACCTGCCACCCCTGTGCTAGCTGTGATTACAACTTTTGGATAACTCCTCTTTGCTCCACACAAACTTTGTAAGAATATACTAAAATATGTGAATAACCAATGATAAAACATTTGTCCAAGGACAGAGTCAAGGACAGTTCATGAAAACAACTTCATAATTATCACAGAATATGCAGGTCCGTATTTCTTACATGCTTGTTAGTGTGTGTGTGTGTGTGTGTGTGTGTGTGAGAGAGAGTGTGTGTGTGTGTGTGTGTGTGTGTGTATTGCTACCTCCTCATCCATGCGACAGAGCGTGTACAGTGTGTGTGTGTGGGTGGGTGGGTGAGTGAGAGAGAGGGAGGGAGGGAGAGAGATAGATGTGTGTGTGTGTGTGTGTGTGTGTGTGTGTGTGTGTGTGTGTGTGTGTGTGTGTGTGTGTAATAGATAGACAGATAGATGCTTTATTGATCCCCAAGGGGAAATTCAAGAATTGAATTGAATTCAATTGCTACCTCTTTGTCCATGAGGTCCAGGTCCTCCTTACAGAACGTGTACAGGGGGTTGGTTTCGGACATGCTGGGCTGCCGGTCCCGTCGGGATGGCCCTGGCTGCTCGTCATCCTGCTGCTGCTGCCCCCCCGCGCTGCAAACCAACACACCAGTTCACATCAACAACAGCGCCCGAAAAAAAACTCTGGGGCCATGCACACCACTTTCTCATAAATTAGTAACTCAGTAACTCAAGTTAAATGGGCACAAGCAAAGTCATTAGCATTTAAATAAGTGTTAAAACAACAAGCTGTAGAAAACAACAGCTCTTGTCAAGAGTTGAGGGTGCCATAGAAAAGCACTACATCTGCCCCCTGGGGGAAGTTAGGAGTTTTTTTTAATGTCTTGTTCAAGGACGTTTCTGACACGCAGCCAGGAGGAGCTTGACTTCCACCAGGAGCCTTTTCAGTCGCAGTCCAGTCCAGCTGTCCAGAGAATCACTTGAGTTCTAACTTACTGCCTTTACTGTTGACTGTTTTACTGCTCATATTAAAGCATTGGGATGGGTTAGGAATTAATTCCTTTTTCACAGGGATCCCTAAATACAGTAGGCCCAACAGCAATGTCCAGTAGAGATTGAGGTAAAAAATGCAGGTTTATCCACTGAGAACTGTGTGAGTGGAGATTGAGATTTACAGGAAACGTGTGTGAAGTATTTAAAAGATGTTGTGGACAAAGATGACAGCAGTATTGGGGATAGCCATCAACGCTGATATGGTACTTCATGGCAAGTACCCCAGCAAAATATTGCTGACATTGTCACTTGTGTTGTTGCCAACATGATGGTGAAACTATTTCATAATCTCCCTACAGGGTTAGCACTGAATCCTTGGACCAAAGGATTTTGTGAATGCTCCAGGCTGGCTTAGCTGGAATGTAACAGACGACACACTGTTCTCATTTAAAAGTAGAAGTTTTACCTATTCCAAGAAATGCATGAATTTATACAGCCAAGTTTGCACTTTTTGTAATAAACAGCAGACTGGGTAATGGGCTTGGCACAGTGTTGACTTGTTTAATGTTAGTGGTTCAAGTTGCAGTTGGGTTGAATTAATTCACTGGTAGGCATGCATCCAAGGCAAGAGTGTAGGCTTTGTTAATATAGGCTCCTTATATTAATCATACACAGATCTTTGTGTCCATGTGACATGGTACCATCACACTAAAAGCAAGTTATACGAGCCACAATCACTCTCACCTCTCCCTGTGTGTGTGTGTGTGT
Organism: Alosa alosa; assembly: GCF_017589495.1. Lineage (NCBI taxonomy): Eukaryota > Metazoa > Chordata > Actinopteri > Clupeiformes > Clupeidae > Alosa > Alosa alosa. The sequence goes on from NC_063208.1 coordinate 13,070,210, forward strand.
GTGTGTTTGTGTGTGTTTTACACGTTTGCATTTTGCATTGCAGACATCACAAAAACAGGGGGAGACGGGGAGCCAAGGACAGGTGTAACGACCGCGCTGTGCGGCGCTGTAAACACACCTCATTTGTCTATAAATAAAAGGACAGATGCTAGCCATTAAAGTTTCAATTCGTCAAATCGGGACACATGTAGCACAGCAACACACCGAGGGCAGGGCAGAGGGAGAAAGGAAGAAAGAAAGAAGAGAGAGAAGAAAGAAAGAAAGAAAGAAAGAAAGAAAGAAAGAAAGATGGCAGGAAAACAAGCAGGACATACAGACTCAAACAGAGCCTCTCAATAAACAAAAGAAAGGGGAAGTGGATACAGGATGCATAGGTTAGGAAATAAATAGACAAGAAACTAATACTACCGTGTCTATAAGAGTTTGAGGAATTAGGTAGAAGACTTCCAGGTAACAGGAGATAAAAAGACAAAAAGTAAAACACGTAATAAACTAACACTAGTGTCTTTGAAATATGCGGTCTCATGTTCTTTGAGCCAATTATGAGATTCAGCAGGCTGATACTGTCGTTGTGGAAGGGGAAACTTCTTAAAGCCAGTGTGGTGATTTGGGCGCTCAGCAGTGGGCCTGCAAGCCCTCTCAAGCCCCACAGCCTCAGTGATGGAGAGGGCACGAAAAACTCCGGGCCACCACAGAGCAAAAACCTCTTTCGGTTTATTAATGTGATTTTGCCTGCGTGGCATCTTATCGCAGAACAGGGCTTTCAGCCGTTGCCTGGGAGACTGCCACCACTGCTGCCCACTCCGGAGTGGAGTCTAGCAGTCATTACTAAGAAGCTAGCTAGCACACATGCACACACACACACACACACACACACACGCACACTACCACACATACGCACAAACACAAACAGATTGTTTCTGAATATATACCAATTGAGCACAGTGCAGAAAACCAACAATGAGTAGCAATACAACACAGTCAAGTATTAGACATTTCTTTCACTCAGTCAAAAGAGCGCACACACGCACATACAAAAAATCCATCAGAAAAGCTTTATTTGCTCTAGGTACACACACACACACACACACACACACACACACACACACACACACACACCACACACACCACACACACCACACACACACACACACACACCACACACACCACACACGATGAATTGGCAGAGGATTACTGGATCAGACACATGGTTCTCCTATACAAAGGAGGCGTTTCTGGGCCAGACATGCACACACCTACACACTCCCCCAGTTACTGAGACACACAAACACACACCCTGTGGAAGAAGCTAGCTTTGCTTGCTTACATGCACACACCCTTTGACATACCAGCAATCTGAGCGGATTTATTCTATGAGCTGGATGTAGTGGACCAACGGCACTGCCGAAGGCTTCGTAGGTGGAGTACACAGACATACACACACACACACACCACACATACACTTCTACTTCACCTTTGGCATGAAATGTGAGATGCCAGCCAACTCAAAATGACTCTCCGTGAGTGTGTGTATGCGTGTTAGTATAAGACAGAAGAGTTTGCACTCCGAAAAGCTGCTTTGTCACGCTGTTTTTCGCAAACAGTGCCTTACAAACGGAATGCTGTTGTAGTGAGTGTGTGTGTGTGTGTGTGTGTGGTGTGCTACTGCAATGTGATTGTGTGCAGGTGTGGGTGTGTATTTGTGTGCTGAATTACCACAGTGCAGTGAGCCTTGACAAAGACAGCCCTAGCCTCTGTGAAGCAAGCACGACTGCAGCATTTCACAGAAATCAGCTTTTCATAAATGTGAACTTGGAAGGAAATTCTCTGATGGAAACGCAGGCAGTTAAATGTATTACAGTTACAAAGCAGTTGGTCACACATATGCACACACACAATCTTTGGGATATATGAGAAATGAACAAATAGACATATGAAAATACATTGTTTTTGAGTCTGAATGTTCAATGTGCTTGTCCATCCACTTCACGCATAGCATTTCTGACTGTTCTCTCCATCACACAGAACACGACACAACAAAGAACACATGAACCTATTGACCAGGCACATACTTCTACATACACACAGTACACAAACATTGGGGGAGGGGAGCCATTGTGTAACGGTAGCATCAGCATGTGCCTGTGGGGACCCAGATTCTGGCCAAAGGTCATATCCTGAATCCACTCCCCACCTCGCTCCCACTCATTTCCTGTCATCGTTTCACTATCCTTTCAAATAAAGGCTAAAAAGCCCTAAAAAAAACAAATACAAACAAACAAACAAACAAATACACAAACTTGCACCCTCTCACACTTCTGCATGCTGTCTCTCCAAACTGCACCCTGACACCCCTCCCTCCCATGTCCAACTCGACCCTCATCTCCCTCTCTCATTCCGACCGGCCGTTGCGCCATCGCTTTCTGGCCTGCCTGAAGAATGGCCGCATCACGGCGCTGAAATGACCTAATCATTCTACCACAAGCAGAGGAGCTCTGCAGCTTTACGGCAGAGTGACACTCATTCACAGGCCCACAAATATGCAGTTGCGTACAAATTCACACATTATTATGGATTCGGATTGGTCATTCGTTTTGGTTGAGGGGAAAGAGCTGACACAGCAAGGACACAAACACAAATCACGCTGCATGCTTTCTCTCTCCTGTGTGTGCACTGTAGGCTGGTGATTTGAACAAATAAAGAGTGGACCTTGTGCTAGGCAAGGGCTGACAGCCAATCCACTGACACTAGAGCTGGTTTCTGACATAGGTATAAGTTTGCACGTTCTGCGGATGTCAAGCGGTCGGGCCGTGTATCTGAACATAACCGAACATTTGGAACTCCGACTCAGCCGACTCTTACACTACTCCGCTCCTAGTATTTCCAACGGACATTATGTAAATGAGCTCATGTCTGAACGATGCAAAGAACATGCGGAGATTTTGTTCATGTGCGCCGGTGTTGTTCACACATAATGTCTGCATGTTAGCATCATATTTGAATCACCTGATGGATCGGGCCTCCGTTTGACAAAGATCTGCATATACTGCAGAGGACGTGTCTGAAAACAGCTTAGGGTGAGGGCAGGAGCCAATGCAGGGCTATACAACAGCCATCAAACACACTCACACTCACTAAAGCGAAAACGTGTTAAAACGTGCGTAGACGGTTTTGAATTAAGCATTATATCTGGAGTAGGCATTAATCATGGTCCAGACTCCCCTGATGTCAGTAAATGCTGAAGAGCGACAACCAATGAACAACACTTGTGGCCCAGCATGGATAAATACAGGATGCAGGATATGCAGGATAAATACATGAGAATTATCTGGTTAAGACATTAATAAATTAAGCTAATCTATAGTCTACAAGAACACTTAGTATGACAAGTCAGGTGTTCGTGGTATGTTAGGGAGGGAGGGACAAACAGTGCGGGAACACACCGATTGCTCTACCTGAAAGACGACCGCGATGTGGACGGCCCCGGTGCCTGGCCGTAGGAAGAGTGTCTGGACGCCTGAGGGCCTCTCCGGATGAGCTTCCCCGTGACAGGGTCGTACGTGCGCACCTCCGGCGGGGGCGGCCGGGGTTTGGGCTCCGGCTGGGGGACGCCTGACTGCCCCGGGTGGTGGTGTTGGTGGTGGTGGTGGTGGGGGAAGGAGGACGGGTGGTGCACCTGGGGGCCCCTGCGGATAAGCTTGCCAGTGACGGGGTCGTAGGTGCGCACCTCCGGGGGTGGCGGTCGTGGGGTGGGGTCTTGTTGGGGGGCTGGGTGGAGAGGGGGCGCACAGAGGGCGTCGGGGAAGAACGCTGGACTGTTACTCCTGAAACCCACAAACACAAACATACACTCAACACCATTTACACCTCCTTGAGCAAATGACATATTCCATACGGCTCCAAAAAGAGATTGGAGAGAAAAGATGGGGGAAATGGTCCATTTAGGTACATGACCTAGAACTGTCAATGTAGGCTAATTAGCCATGCCTGACTGACTATCACTTGTATACTTTATCTTTATGACCTCATGTTGCTATATTTTCTGTTTTTTGTTTTGTTTCTTCTTTGTAGCTCTGCCTGCTTGTTTCGTTTTCTTTCCTTCATTTAACCCTTTACTGTTATTGTGAAAAAGTATCATAAATAAAAAGTTACAAAAAACAACATCAAAGAGATTCAAGATCAATGAACATCAAGCCTTCTCTAGAAACCTATGCTCATATCTTGGCTGTGATGGCTGGAGGCAAGCTGAATTGGCCTTTGCACTAGGGGTGGGCGATATGGATAAAAAAAATAATATTGATTTTTTTGTGATTTTGATTGATAATTAGTCGATATCCTTTAAAAAACTGTTTTTAAAACGAAGCAGATCTTACAGAATAGAAACTAATGCATTAGCTTATGGCTAAAGTATATGATAAATCCCATAGAGATGCTAACGGTTAGCATAATTGATAAAAGTTGATATTTAGGGCGAACATTTTTAAAAAAGGGTAACATAAGAAGATTTCTTTGTTTACAACTGACTATTAACATACTCAAAGGCTAGCCTAATGTTTACATATAATACCGTGACTTTAACTCATCAATGCCACTTGAACGAAGTAGCTGCACAAAATAAACATTAGGCGTGCGTGTGTTAACGTGGACCACTAGCAATCACGTGACTTGCTCTGCTGCAGGCAGGGGCTTCTCTCGCATACACCTCCTGGATTTAGTGAATGTATGGGGGTTCAATGCGTGATTTTGAGTGTTTTCCCTCTAAGTAATTTAAATACTCAATAATGTCAATTTGCACATCGTTAAAACAGCAATCACGATATTATCGCAGACGATATATATCTTCCACCCCTACTTTGCACATCAAGAAACTTTACATTCTCTGCCCTCTCATCCTTCAGCAAAATTGTTCTCCCTGGCAATCAACCTGACACAGTGGGAGACCAATCCCCCCCCCCCCCCCTCGACGCCTTATGATCCACCTCATCCTTGTATGGTAGTTTGAGCGCTTTTTTTTTTAGACTGAGGCAGTATGCTGTATGCTGTAGTTGGGATGCTGCAGTTCAGAAAGGCTCGACTGGTTTCTGTCAAGATGAGCTGGCAGTCTGGCAGAAGGGACAGTGAGCGGGAAGGCAGGCTTTGGCTTTGACACGAGTCAGGGGGCTTCTGTGCTCTCCGAGTCCCAGAAAACCAACTGTGGTGATCTGCTAAAAAAAAGGGCTCTGACCCAATTCTTCGGCGGGCATTATACCCACCACATCCCCTTTCGTCTTTGAACTTTGAAGAAACCATTGATGCGTAAAGGCATTTTTATCCATCCCCAAAATTGTGCAGACTGTATCTGCACTATGTGCTCAGGCTATCCACTCCCTATCCGAAGGGCAGCTCTAGAATAATTGTTTCTCTGCTTGAATCCAAAAATGTGCAAATTTCCAAATTGGTTTTTAGAGTTAAGGGCAAACGCTGGAAAGGCGGAGCACATACAGGATACAGGAAGAGTATCTTAATCCCTCCCCCACCGTCTTCAGTCTCTCTCTGAACTACTGAATTCTTGCCTCCCAAACATTTACAGTCGGTTTTCTCTCATTTAATTGAACATCCTAAAGTTTGTTTAGTTCAAGAGCCAAGGTGAAACCTACCATGCCCTATGGCTTTGTATCCAAAGTGATTTTCTTACCCTCTTCCCTCAGTATACATTTGAGTGCAGCCTCACATCTACTAACCACCTCCAGGCTCTCTCACCCTGTGTCGTCTCACACTCTATACTTGTCTGTCTATATCTGGGAATCGGATCACAGCTGCTCGCTTTCGCAGTCATCTGTGAGCCCAAACCACCCTCCCTCCTACACTTCCTGTCGTTTGTTGTTCTCCTCCTTCTCCCCATCTCCCTCCTTCCGTAGACCTGTCACTCCGTCTCTCCCCTCCGTACCTGGGCGCTTTGCTGTAGTCTTCCTTGAGGGGGTAGAGCTGCTCCTCCACCTTCTCCCAGCGCTCCAGGCAACCCCACAGCCAATCAGGATTCACCACGTACAGGTGTTTGCAGCGCATCGCCTGCCGCACCTTATCTGTACCTGAACACATGGACGCACACAGACAAACAAAGACAGACAGACAGACCCAAGTCAGAAAGAGGTGTAGAACTATAATGAACAAAGCGCAGTGTTCTCCCACTAAAACTGCAATTCATGATAAACTTCATATGCTACACATTTTTCACATTTGTAAAAAAATATTTACAATGGCTCAAGAGAAATGCACCCATGACATCATAGGAAACGTATACATTTATAGGTATAAAGGTTAACGTGGTGGGGTCGAAGACAATTAAAGTTCATGACATTCTTCTAAGGTCTTAACTGCTCTCTGTCAGCCTATGGGAATTAATAGCTAAAAATAGAGAGTGACAATAGTTAGTCCACATACAATGCTTTAGGCACTTTTGCTTTTACAAGGGGGATGTATAATTGGAAGAACCTATGGGAGATTGTGGCTAGTCAGACTGGTAGACACTCACACCAGTGTTTCCCATACATTGACTTAGGTGTGGTGGCCCACCACAATATCAACATTGACCACCACACAATGATTTTACTAGATGTACTAAATTGTGCTTAAATCTGATTAGAATCATAACCGCGCTGCACTAATTTGTTAAAAACTGTTGGATTCGAGTTAATTCTGCAAACCTATCACCACAAATAGAATTCAATTCTGTGGGAAACACTGCACACACTCTCTCACACACAGAGAGTTTTGAAGCATATGGTTTGGCAGTATGCAATTGGCTGTAGCTGTGTATCTGGGAAGTTGCAAGAACGGATGGATGATGAAATGATTTTCATCTCACAGCCAGCTACTGGCTCTTACTTTTGCACTATGGCCATGTGGATAACTGATCCGTGTGTGTGTGTGTGTGTGTGTGTGTGTGTGTGTGTTGCTTCAGTGGACAGACTTACATACATCACAGAATTCCTAACAGATACACGTTACATAGATACAAACTGCAAGTGTGACAGATACAGATACATACTGCTTGAGTGTGTCAGAAGCTGTGTATTAAATTTGACTGGTAGGTGGGGCAGTCATGGAGCCATGGAACCAAAATAATGGAGAGATGACAAAAGACAGCAAGAGAGCAAAAGAGCAAGGCAGGGAGAGATCAATACGGAGAGAGTGAATGACAGCGTCATGTAAACAAGAAACAAGTTATAAACAAGTGGCAGATACACAAAAGTAAACAAAAAAACACATCAAAGCGAATTGTGCCTCATTTTCATGCTAGTCATTCAGGGATGGCAACAGCTTGAGTTGAACGCAGATGGTCGGTACTCGGTAAGGACCAAACATTTAACAGCGGACATGAGTGATGACAGGGCTATGTAGCTCATATTTGCACACTCACTCTGTCTCTCTCAAAACTTTCCCGAAACTTTGTTTGAGTGACAGCAGCTCAACAGCACTGGCTCTGCAGGAACACTCACATTCTAATCACACAAAGCCAGCAGCTAATCAAACACTGCAGCCCATCACCAGGTGTCCTTTATGAGAACAGAGAACGAGCAGCTCCGCAGTGCTGCACCCCTCATTAGTACAGGTACCGGAGAGAGACATCCGACAGAGCCAGAGGGCTGAATTAAATATAGAGCCTGCTGCACCCTTCACCTTAACACCACATGGGTGTAGCCGCACCCCAACATCACAAGGGCTCATATGGGTGTAGCCGCACCCCTACATCACAAGGGTACATTTGGGTGTAGAATGTAGATGCACCCTAACAGTGGGCAGAGGGGCAATTCAGTTCATCCCTCTGTAGAGTCAGCACTGATGTGTGGTGTGTGAGAAAGAGAGAGAGAGAGAGAGAGAGAGGGGGAAAGATGTGCTAGGAAGTTTGAGGAGGAGCTGATACAGGTGGAGATTTAGAGGCTGGGAGAGGAGGGATGGAGTGAAAAACTGGTTGAGTAAAAGACAGTAGTACCAGAAGGATGTGGGGAGGGTAAAGACTGGGTCAGGACGGACGGACGGTGAGTGACACTGACTGAGTGAGTGAGTGAGTGAGTGGGTCGAGATGCCTGGTGGGTGAGTGAGTGAGTGAGTGAGTGAGTGAGTGAGTGAAAGTGTACAGAGAGTGTAAGTGGTTCACTGAAAGTTGAACAGTCTTCATCTTCTGCGTCATCTATGTAGGCATTTCGATTGCGTGCGGAGGCAAACGCATGGCTGAATCTTTTGTGCTATCGTATACCAAACACTTTATTATTTATATTGTGAGTATGCAAATGCAGCAGTTTTACCAATAAAATACATATACTTATGTATAATGTGTGTGTGTTTATGGTATGGAAAGCAGTGGACAGAAAGCCCAGTAATCTCTCTGGGCTCTCTCTTCAGACCTGCCAATGTCACCATCCCAAGTTCAGTTCAGTTCAACATGAGGCCGCTGTACGGACACAAACGCAAACAAAACACAAACACGGCTTTATGTGATGGATGGATAGACACGCAGCATGACAAGCCCGTCTAAGCTGTCAGGGAACGACTGATGCCATTCAACTGGAGCTCTTCCACATAATCATGCATCCATCCATCCATCTATCCATATATCCATGCCGCCATGCTCTCTCTGGCTTTCTCACTCCCTCAAACACTCGCACACATAACGTACCCAAATGAGCACTCTTGCGCACAAAGACTCTGACAATAGGCTCGTCTATATGGTAATTAAACACTCTCAAACACTGAGTGGCACTGTCCCTGCAGCCCACACTCACACACACACTTTCTCACTTAGACACACACACACACACACACACACACACACACGTTTTCAAGTTAAAGTGCACTCTCGTCCTCAGTGCCGCTGCCGCTCTCAACCCACAATCATTTGATTGCCCGAGTGTTCTTTCCGAGCGCCGGTGCCACGGCAACCAAATGTTTCCCAGTTCCCAGTCGCCAGCTTGAATTCCTGGAGCTGGCTGTGTTGCATTCGCACTGTTCCAGCTCACAGTCTGAGTGGCCCTCTGGGGCTATGTTTGTCGTTTGCTCTCAGAGGCTTATGAAATGGACACATGACTCACAGAGTGCAAGCGCTTCAGTCCTGGAAGTAAATAGATCTCATTAACCTTATTCCAACTTGTCAAATTTCTCTGACGGCTTGAGACAGGGAGCTTATTGAATTGAATGTTCGGCGAGAGCCTATCAGCACAGTGGTGCAGACATCAAGCTGCTGTACACAGGCCATGCAGGGCACCACGTGCCGTAAGAACTGACTCTCTCAACTTTCCCAAGTAGAGTGCTATGTGTTAACAGATATGCATTACGGTTCTTACTAACCAACCACAAGAACCATGTTCATCAATGGAGACGTTCAGTTTTGTTTTTAAACCATGGATGGGTTTACTTCTCAAAACAAGATCAATGTCTCAAGTAAGAGTCAGAGCCCATTTAGGAAGGAATAAAGCAGAGTATGCGGAGTGCTTTGGCTGGTCCACAAATAACCCATTACCATGTTCACATGCCATCTGCATGGCATTGCATTGGATATTTTTTGTCTATACCAAAGCATAGGCATACAAATACTCAACATGCCATAAGGAAGTTATGCAATTCTAGAATTCAATCTCAAAATTCAAAATTCTTACACGTCTGTTTAATAATGTGAACGGGAACGAACACTCCATGCATTTCATGCTTGGCCCTGGCACTGAAATTAGCCAACATGTACTTGCAGATCTGCCTCACAACTCAACTGTGGATAGCCTAGCATGGTTCCTTTAATCTAAACAGTTATCCCATCCAATTGCATGCATGTATACCGTGCATTATTGTGAGTGTGTTGCTGTGCATACTTTTCAATTATGGTAGTGCATGTTTGTGCAACTACTTATTTCCACATGACTGACGCTCTGCCAAAACAAAGTCTTTCATTCTCTTCATTTGTCAAACAAAGCAGTTTACCATCACCACCTTCCACATTCTCAGGCTCCTATAATGAGGTAATAAATTGATATTTTATGCCAATAAGGAGAATGCGGTTGCTGACACTGGCAATATAAAAATGTAACGTGTTGTTCTTCATACAGAGTGGGGTGGAACAGGAAGAGAAGCTGTGTGTGTGTGTGTGTGTGTGTGTGTGTGTGTGTGTGTGTGTGTGTGTGTGTGTGTGTGTGTGTGTGTGTGTGTGTGTGTGTGTGTGTGTGATAAATGGTAGTGTTACTGTTACGCATTTGCCTTTCCAGTATAAGGTGCAAGACTTAAAAGAGACGATAGCGTAGTCAGCGTAAGCTCCTCTAATGTTCCCCATTCAAGCGTAATCGCCAGGTAAAAGCTGCTTACAGCTGTTTCCACGTCTGTCAGAATGAACAAAGTGCTCTGGCTTTTTCAAAAGAAAAAAAATAAACAACTTCATCTTAGTTTAAATATCCTTTCTTTGAAGCCTGCCTGCTGAAATTGGTTCTGCTACTCATATTTGAAGCTATTCAAAAAGATTTAGATATCTGTGGTTGTTGAAAATGCGTTGTCGGGCCGAACTGGGATGAGTTTATTTTCTCACCTATATCTCAATACAGCAGAAAGTCCTTTTTTAAAAAAAGAATAAACTTCTTTGTGGCAAACTGAAAACAAAGACTAAGTACTAGAATATTTGACTGAAGATTGTAAGTATTGAGATATATTCCATTTTTAATTTTTGCATTCTTTTTGAGTTCTTGTAGGCATAATTTATGTTTAAATACATAATCAATTCAATATCAATATCACTTACCTTAACTAGTATCTACATTATTTATACATACTTCTAGATGCTAACTAGACACAACAACAGCGTTAGGACTATGTCTTAGTTTATAAATTAGATGGATTGAGTACACTAGCATTATTTACTAATTTTTGGGAGGGTGGGAGTGGTTTAAACTTGCAACGACCAGGGTTTCCAAGTTTCAGGTGAGAACTGTGAAATTAAGTTGGGGAAAAATAGAACATAGAGGCTTCTCAGTATATGTTTTGACAGTAGAAGTTGTTATCTCCAATTATTTTTTAATGAAAATGTGTGAAAACCTCTACCTGCGTCTTCACTAATACATGCCTGCTTTGGTCTTCAAGTAAGCAATCAGTGCCTACCCATTCTAGAGTGACCCTTCTTATGACCTACTAGCTTGTTAGTAGAGAACAGTGCGTCAAGTGGGACGCTCCCAGACATCATACAGAGTAAATAATCACCCTTGTGTCTCACCTGGGAGAAGACTCACACCGAAACACACCGAAACATAAACACAGAAATTCTGCTCTGATGGGGTGACTGAGTGTACTCATTAAAGGGAAATGGGAGGTGGGGGTGGGGGGAGGCACTGAGACGCTGCTGAAAACCCCTCTGATGTACCAACATACATCACAGAATCCAGAGGAAAACCACTGATTTGAGCACATAACGTTCACATCACATCTACACAACATTCACATCAAATTCAGAAGTGATTGCTGATGAGGGCGCATATGACTATGTGTGTGTGTGTGTGTATCTGTGTGTGTGTGTCTGTACTTTAACACCACATGAAGGCTGTTGGTTCAACAGATTTTGGCTTCAACATTTTCAAAGCAGAGGAAAAACTCCTGGCTCGTTCTCATTTGCATACACCATGTCTATCACTGGTTTATGCAGCGAGTCCACAGTGAACCTGCAGCTTCAATGCGATAACACATGTTTAATTAAAGCTACTGGCTCAGCAAATTGGAATCTCTAATTTCTATTCATACATCACTCATGGTTTATTACATGTTTATCATTTCTGGTGATGAACGGCTATGACTAAATTAAATGAGATAAGTAAAAACGATAAGGTATTCCAATGTTGTGACTATCTCCTATTCAGGATTATATCTGTGGATTGACAGTTCATATCAGTCTTTTCTTCCCTGTATAGCGCAACATTTCCCCACCACTCCAGATGGTGGGCTGCTACTAGATTAAAGTTATTTCAATGAAGGGCAATAGGCCTTCTGTTCAGTCTGAGCTGACGTTGCCAGTAGGTAACAGGTGGTAGGTTTGTGCTTTATATGGCTGGTAATGTGAAATGTGTGTGTGTGTGTGTTGTATTTGATACTTTCTATACAATGATATTCATTTTGTATCTGCTTACTTTGGTAGTTGGTCTTGTATGTACATCACTAACCACATTGTTTTGATACTTTTGAAAGATATCAAACATTTGGAGCGTTTACTGAAACCTCAAAACTCATCCCTCCAGTTTGTTGCATGTTTTGCAGCAGATATAAAAATGTGCATGTGTGATTCCTTGAGTATCAGCACACATATTGACTACACACCTGCGTGCGTGTGCGCTGACTGCACACCTGCGTGCGTGTGTGTGTGTGTGTGTGCATGCGTGTCGGACTCACCTGCTCGGGCAGCGATGAGGTGCGTGGTGCACTCAGGGTCCTTGGCGTTGAGCACCAGGCTCTTGGCCACGTGCGCCCCCAGCGCCTTGGCGTGGTAGAACTCCCGCGTGCGCTCCATGGGGTAGTTGGTGGGACAGATGCCGCTGAAGACCAACGTGGTGCCCACCAGCACGCGCCCCTTCAGTTCGGGCACGATCCTGCGCATGTCGGGCGGCTCGCTGGCGGCCTCAGGGGTGGCGGACGAGTTGCCGCTCCCACCTTGGTGCAGGTAGGCATCGTAGCGGGCGTAGTACTCGCGGTGGACCCTTGTCAGCACTTCCTCCAGGTAGATGAGATGGTCGTCGTGGTCGCGGTCTTCCTCCTCCTCATCTTCTTCTTCGTCCTCCTCATCTTCCTCGTCTTCTTCATCTGCCATGTCCTCGTCGTCGTCAACGGGGTCGTCTGGGCCACGTTCCGCTGACCTTTCCCCTCCTGCTGTTGCTTCGCTGGGCTTCGGCTCTTTATCGGCGATCTCCATACTGTCCCCGTTCCCAAGCTCTTTCTGCGTGTTGTGATCCCTGCTTTCTTCTATCGCCTTCTCTACTGTTGCAGGATCGCCCTCTTCCCTGCTGACCGAAGCGTCGCCTTCCTCGTTCTTAGACGTGGGCTGGGCTGGGGGCGGGCTGCTCCTGTCCTTAGCCTCCGATTGGCTGTCGTCGCTGTCACTGGACAAGTTGAAGTCCAGGTCGTTCAGGCCCGCGTGGCTCTGCGCGTTCTCTGAACTCGCGTTTGTCGGCTCTGGCTCTTTCGGTTCAGACGACGGTTCCTCTGAACTTGCGTTCCTTGGCTCCGGCTCTTTCGGTTCAGACGACGGTTCCTCTGAACTTGCGTTCCTTGGCTCTGGCTCTTTCGGTTCAGACGACGGTTCCTCTGAACTTGCGTTCCTTGGCTCCGGCTCTTTCGGTTCAGACGACGGTTCCTCTGAACTTGCGTTCCTTGGCTCCGGCTCTTTCGGTTCAGACGACGGTTCCTCTGAACTTGCGTTCCTTGGCTCCGGCTCTTTCGGTTCAGATGACGGTTCCTCTTCCGGCCGCTGGGCCTCCTGAGCACTGCTACTACTGCTGCTGGTGTTCTTTTCCGTTTCCTCTGCGTTCGTCGAAGTCCCTTCGCTGCTGACCCGTGATGTGGCCTCGCCCTCTGCCTGTCCCGCCCCTTCCTTGTCGGGCTGAGTCCTGTCATTGGCTGTCGCTCCCTGAGTGGCGGAAGCCGGGGCCGGTGGTTGTGCGTGCCGGTCGCGTACTCGTTTCCTGAGGCCGTTGCTCTGCTCCTCTGACGCCGTGAACGGGTCTGAGGGTTCTGTGCTATCTGCTGCCTTGCAGGCCTGAGCACCTGATGGATACAATCAATGTTAGATTACAACACACTCTCATACACAAGTAGATGTATGTGTACGTATGTGTGTGTGTGTGTCAGAAAGAGAATCTAGAAAAGAATGAATGTAAGAAAAAAGAAAGAAAGAGATAGAGAGAGATTGACACTGAGAGTCCATGTGTGTCAGTTGACATGAGAGAAAGACAGAATGTGCTGGTAAGGATGGGTGACTGAGAATCTGGTGTGTGTCTGGGTAAACGGCTGTGAAATCAATTTAATTAGATCACTCAGAATTGAAGAGACTGAATGGGGGGATAAAGATGTGAGACAGAAGAGAGAGGGAGCAATAGAGAGAGGAACAGAAGAATGGAGAAGGAAAAGAAGGGAATTAATGGATAGACTAATGTGCTAATAACCTAATGTGCTTTAATGTCTAATGTCTGTGTCTGTCTGTCTGTGTGTGTGTGAGTGACTGACTGTGTGAGTGAGTGAGTAAACGTGTTGTATGTTTCACACTAAAAAAAAAATCGACTGCAGTCTACACTTCATCTGGTATTCTTCTCCTGAAGACCTTCAGCTGTGTCTGTCAGAGCGGAGAGTTTGAGCTCGGAGATCCTGTTCTAACTGAATAATGTATTAACTACCTGGTCATTAAAGTGCTTGCACAAGAGGTCGGGGACCCCTCTGCCTCTCTCTCATTTCAAATCAATTCTGAATCTTCCTCCCCCCACCTTAACCCTAGTTTCTTCTGCGATTTGAATGCACTCACTGGTGGTGAGCTTCATAGACTCACTGAGGCCTCCTGGTGACCAAATGTGAGATGGATGCAATGCTAATCCCAATGGCTGAGGAAATAAATAAAATAAAAATGTGCAACTCTCAGACATGCAACCAGTGAAGAAAAGCTTTCTTTATTGTAAGGGCCTCCATTTTTTCACTTTAATTTCCCGACTAAGAACCACATTGTATAGGCTAAACCCAGGTATTGAACACAGGGCCGCAGAAAGTTCACAAAATCAATGTATAAAATGCTGTTATTTGTCAGGAAATTACAGTAAATTGCCTGGACTTCAACATCCTTCAATTAGTTTAATCACAGCCTCAAGTGCTTCTCAACGTCTTCAAGGTGTGTGGGAGCCACACACACACACACACACACACACGGAGGCTCAGCTGGAGCTGGTTCTCTCACACTTACCTTCTCCACTTGCACCTCAGCTGCCCTCTAAGATGCTCTCTTACACAGCAAGTGATGCTCTCCAAGTGCCCAAGGGTCTTAATGTGTGCCACTGTTTGGACTGTGCACACAGGTAGTTCTGCATGTCATGTGCTGGCAGATACACGTCTTCTCTTTTGACTTCATCCCTTGGCTTTTTTTATTCATTTATTTATTTTTTTATTATTATGATCTTTACCTTTTAAACTTTTCTTTCACTATTGCCCTTTATGTTTTTATTTGTTATTACTGTTTGTTTATGTAAAGAACAGTGAATGACCTCTGTGTATGAAATGCGCTATATAAATAAACTTGACTTGACTACACTGGCATCCTCTGGTTCCGTATCGCATGGGTAGTATTAATTTCTACACTGAGATCTCCTATTGCACGTTACCTTTAGTATTAACCCTGTTTGTAAGTCGCTTTGGAAAAAAGCATCTGCTGAATGAATCAATGGAAATGTGTGCAGAAATGGGCCAGTGTGTAGTGTAGTGGTTATGGAGCTGGGCTAGCGTGCAGTAGCCTGAAAGTCAGTTAAATTCCTGGCTTCCACTGTTGTGCCCTTGAGCAAGGCACTTAACCCCAAGTTGCTCCGGGGGCAATGTAATAACCCCTTGTAATATAGTTGACATATGTAAGTCACTTTGGTCAAAAAGTGTCTGTATAATGTAATGAATCTCCTACCTTTCCGGGCTGCCTCCCGAGACCCTGGTGGTGCATTGATGTCGCCCGTCCCCTGGAAGTAGACGTACTTCTTTACAGTCACCAGGTTAGGAGCATATTTCCACACGTCCTCCCGGTCGTCGATAATGCACACCATGGAGTCGCCCGAGGGGAACAGGTTCCTGCATGAGGGGGAGAACCATCAGGTAAACATCATCCATTTTCTGTACGGAGTTCACGGAACTGGTACTGAAGTCACAAAAAGTCACAAAAATCACTGAGCCTCATGGAACTCACAGTCTGGTACTGAAGTCACCATTGCCATGGACAAGCTCCAAAGTAATACAATGTGTGCTTGCCTGCACTTAAAAGAATGACCTGGATCATTGCTTTAACATATATTGAATTCTTATCCAGAGCCATTATCTCCATAGTTGCAGGATAAATGTCACGCGACTAAATACTCAGGTCAGTCTGTGAGCCTTCTACGCATAAAATCATCGGAGGTCAAAATGGCCTTTCGTACCCCGACCTACAAAAGGGCCGACAGGATGACTCCTGCCCTCCCTGCAGGCAAATTACAAGAGCCCTGACTGATCTGGGCTTTGTCAAGACTTTAAATGGCAAAGGGGAACATCAATACGGTTATAATAATAAGGCTCTGCTGCCACTGGACTTTTCATCAATACCTACTCCAGCCCCATAAAAGACCTCAAGGCTCATGACAAAATAACTGCTCGCAACATACATCTGAATGAATGAGTAAATGGATTAAAAATGTCCTTTGAAACTTTTGAAACAGTTTCAAACTGCAAATGAAATACAACCTAGCATAAATATATGGCCAGACTTGCCTCTGTAATATGTGGAAAAATGTGCTGTCGATGCACTCTAATAACTAATAAGCACACCTTCTTATTATTACATAAATGAGAATAAATTAAGGACAACAACTCCAGCAAGTCACATTAATTCACTAAGATCAATCTGAATGCACTTATAAGCTTAGAGCCTGCTCCTGCACAGGGAGGCCCCCGAAGGCCCATGGCCCGAGGCATGGTCGTCGATTGGCCCTGAGCCTGTATAAGCAAGGGAGACGATGTTGTACAGGAGAGCGCGCACTCAGCTTCTCTCCCCTAATGGCAGCAGCAGCAGCACGCTCCGCTAGCCAGCAGCGCTACCTTCATTAGCATGCAAATAAGTAGGGGTGTCCCGATTCTCCAAATCCTCGATTCGGTGCAATTTTAAAGTCGAATCGATTCGATCTTTTTTTCAACATTACTATTAATGCATTCCTTATATGTTATTTACTCTTTTTGGCCTTTTCTGTTTCGGGGGGCTTTTATTTTGAAACCGCTTTTTATTTTGAAACCGTTCCAACCGCGAGGTTGTAATGTAAACAGAACCAACATTAGGCTAAAATAGAGACGTGAACATAGTGAAATGAAACAACACAGAATTTGACCGTTTCAGCACACTTCGAAGAGACCCAAGGTTAGTGTTCATGGATACTTATCAATGTGCATTTTAAGTAACTTTGGACTGTAACTAGATCATCTTTTCACTTGCTAAGTTGAGTAGGGTAAGTTAGTTTTAATTGACGTGAATGAACGAGTACTTCCACACCGGTGATTTCAACGTAGCAAGAGGGGCTTTGATTTCGGTAGGTTGATGTGTATATTTTAACTGGCTGCAGCCTAAAATTAGAGGAGTGTTGATGCTGCAGTTCAGCACGTGCGTTTGTGTGTCTTGGCATACATGCTGGATGTGACATTGGGGGTGTGGCTGCATCGTCGATTCTACTTTTAAATTCGAAGTTCGAGATTGAGATCGATCGAAGATTCGAACGATTTCGATATAAAATCGAAATCGTGACACCCTTACAAATAAGGCGCGGAGGTGAGCGAACACTGATCTCCACTGAGAAGAAAGGCCACGACCGGAGGCTTTCCACTCTGCCTTCTTTCAAGAGCATCCCTCCTAATCCCAGTGCTTTTGGCAAAAGCTCTATGAGTGGAGATGAATAATCAAGTAGTAGTATGTCAATAAAAACAAAGACACCAACTCATGTGTGGTAAATTAGAGGAACTGTGAGCTTGGGCTGAAGGTGGCTTATCATTTTACACAATTCAGCTCGAACATGCAGAGGCACATGCAGATGAGAAGGTAAGCACTGGGAGGTCAATCTAGAGGGGCAGACGTGGAACAACTGCTAAACTATTTTTTCACCATTCTGAAAAATAAATAGCTTTGACAGACTGACTGACTGGAGTACGATTCTGTCTGTCTGTGTGTGTATGTGTGTGTGTGTATGTGTGTGTGTATATGTGTGTGTGTGGTGAATGTGGGCTGTCAGAGAATAATGATGGCCATAATGATGCCCAAACAGCACAACTTTTTCCTTCTTTTTCTTTTTCAAAAGTTGCTTGTGGGTTCTATGAAATGCTTCTATTTCCCTCACTCCAATTTGCTTTGGGTTTGTATGCATGTGAAAGGTGCCAACCTTAAGTTTCCCGTCTTGGAGAATGGGTCAATGCACTCATCCCTGGACAAGATGCGGTGAGAGAAGAGTTTCTTTTCCGGATCCAAAAACCCTTGAGATGAGAGGACGGACAAGAACAGACACATCATTTTAAATATGAACAAACCAAAGTAGACCAAAGCACCCATACCATTCACGGGTCCAAGTGCCCATGTGGACCCAGGTTCGAATACGACCTGCGGTCATTTCCCGATCCCACCCCATCTCTCTCGCTTCCACTCATTTCCTGTCAATCTACACTATCCTATCGGGAAAAAAAGCCTCCAAAACATATATACGTTAAGGACTCCAGTTAGCAGCAGACAAACGGCCACCCACACAACCAGTTCTGTTATTGCGTGTGTGCAGGACTGTGTTTCAGGGGCCCAAGCGGTGTTGTGCATTCTGAGACACGGCAGGGCGAGCGAGCGTGTGTTTCTCACTGCACTAGACAATGAAGCACAAAGCACACACCACTTTGCACACACAAACAACCTCCACTAGTCCCTCCGCAAGCTACATCTCAATAGGG